>NW_027189134.1:281543-401242 GCF_040958095.1 Procambarus clarkii
AAAACCACACCCAACCACCACCAACTGCCTACCCCCAACACCACCACCAACTGCCACACCCCACCACCACCACCAACTGCCACACCCCACAACCACCACCAACTGCCACACCCCACCACCACCAACTGCCACATCCCACCACCACTACCCCCAACTACCACACCCCACCACCACCACCAACTGCCACACCCCACTACCACCAACTGCCACAACCCAACACTACCAACTGCCACACCCCACTACCACCACCAACTGCCACACTCCACCTTAACCAACTGCCACATCCCACCACCACCACCACTACTACATCCAACTGCCACATCCCACCACCTCCACCACCAACTGCCATACCCCACCACTACCAACTGCCACATCCCACCACCACCAACTCCCACACCCCACCACTACCATCAACTGCCACACCCCACCACCACCACCATCTGCCACACCCCACAACCACCACAAACTGCCACACCCCACACCCACCACAAACTGCCACACTCCACCACCACCAACTGCCACATCCCACCACCACAACGACTAAAACCAACTGCCACACCCTACCACAACCACCAACTGCCACACCCCACCACCACCACCAAATGTCACACCCCACCACCACCAACTGCCACATTCCAACACCACCAACTGCCATACCCCACCACTACCAACTAACACACTCCACCACCACCATCTGCCACATCCCGCCCCCACCACCACCAACTGCCAAACTCCACCACAACCACCACTACCAACTGCCACTTCCTACCACCCCCAACAACTGCTTACTCCACCACCACCAACTGCTACATCTCACCACCACCACGACTACCACCAACTGCCACACCCCACCACCACCACCTACTGCCACACCCCACCGCCATCACCAACTGCCACACTCCACCACCACCAACTGCCACACACCCACCAACACCACCAACTGCCCAACCCCACCACCACCACCAACTGCCACACTCCACCACCACCAACTGCCACATCCCACCACCACCACCACTACCACCAACTGCCACACCCCACCACCACCACCACCAAATGCCACACCCCACCACTACCAACTGCCACACCCCACCACCACCACCAACTGCCACACCCCACCATCACCACCAACTGCCACACTCCACCACCACCATCTGCCCCATCCCACCACCACCACCACCAACTGCCATACTCCACCACAACCACCACTAACTGCCACACCCCACCACTACCAACTGCTACTTTCTAAAACCCCCACCCGCACCAACTGCCAAACCCCACCACTACCAACTGCTACTTCCTAAAACCCCCACCCGCACCAACTGCCAAACCCCAGTCACATCCCAACTCCACCAACTGACACATCCCACCACCACCACCACTACCACCAACTGCCACACCCCACCACCACCACACGCCACACCCCAGCACCACCACCAACTGCCACACCCCACCACCACCACCAACTGCCACACTCCACCACCACCAACTGCCACATCCCACCACCACCACCACTACCACCAACTGCCACACCCCACCACCACCACCAAATGTCACACCCCACCACCACCAACTGCCACATTCCAACACCACCAACTGCCATACCCCACCACTACCAACTGCCACACCCCACCACCACCACCAACTGCCACACCCCACCATCACCACCAACTGCCACACTCCACCACCACCATCTGCCACATCCCGCCCCCACCACCACCAACTGCCAAACTCCACCACAACCACCACTACCAACTGCCACTTCCTACCACCCCCAACAACTGCTTACTCCACCACCACCAATTGCCACATCCCACCACCACCACCACTACCACCAACTGCCACACCCTACCACCACCACCAAATGTCACACCCCACCACCACCAACTGCCACATTCCAACACCACCAACTGCCATACCCCAGCACTTCCAACTGCCACACCCCACCACCACCACCAACTGCCACACCCAACAACTACCAACTGCCACTTTCCACCACCCCCACAACCACCAATAGCCACATCCCACCACTACCACCACCCCCACCACCACCAATTGCCACATCCCACCACCAATACCAACTGCCACATCCCACAACCACCACCACCACCAACTGTCACATCCCACCACCACCACCACCACCAACTGACACATCCCACAAACCAACACCACCAACAACCACATCCCACCACCACCAACGGCCACATCCCACCACCACAAACTGCCACATCCCACTAACACTACCACTACCACTAATTGCCAAAACCCACCACCACCACCAACAGCCACATCCCACCACCACCACCACCACAACCAACTGCCACATCCCACCACCACCACCACAACCAACTGCCACACCCCACCACCACCACCAACTGCCACACTCCACCTTCACCAACTGCCACATCCCTCCACCACCACCACTACTACATCCAACTGCCACATCCCACGACCACCACCAACTGCCACACCCCACCACCACTACCAACTGACAAACCCCACCACTACCAACTGCCATATCCCACCACCTCCATCACCACCACGACCACCAACTGCCACATCCCACCACCACCACCACCAACTGCCACACTCCACCACCTTCACCAACTGCCAAATCCCACCACCACCACCACCACCACCACCACCACCACCACCAACTGACAAACCCAACCTCCACCACCAACTGCCATACCCCACCACCACCAACTACCACATCCCACCACCACTTCCACCAACTGCCACACCTCACCACCACCAACTGCCACATCCCACCACCACCACAACCAACTGCCACACCCCACCACCACCACCACCTACCATACCTCGTCACCACCACCAACTGCCACACCCCACCACCACCACCAACTGCCACACCCCACTACCACCACCAACTGCCACACCCAACCACCATTACCAACTGCCACACCCCACCACGAACACTAACTGCCACACACCACCACCACCAACTACCACATCCCACCATCACCACCACTTCCATTAACTGCCACACCCCACCACCAAATGCCACACCCCACCACCACCACCAACTGCCACATCCCACCACCACCACCAACTGCCACACCCCACCACCACCACCAACTGCCACACCCCACCACCACGACTACCACCAACTGCCACACCCCACCACCACCACCAATTGCCAAATTTCACCACCACCAACTGCCACATTCCACCACCACCAACACCACTACTATCTGCCACATCCCACCAACACCACCACCAACTTCCACACTTCACCACCAACACCACTAACTGCCACACCCCACCACTTCCAACTCCCACATTCCACCACCCCCACCACCACAAACTGCCACATCCCACCACCACCACCACCAACTGCCACATCCCACCACCACCACCACCAATACCAACTGCCACATCCCACCACCACCACCACCAACTGCCACATTCTACCACCACCACCACAACGAACTGCCACATCCCACCACCACCACCACCGACTGCCACATACCATAACAACCACCACCACGATTACCACCACCACAAACAACTGACACATCCCACAAAACACCACCACCACCACCTACCCCCACACCCCACCACTACCAACAGCCACATCCCACCACCATCACCACCACCATCACCAACACCAAATGCCACATCCCTCCACCACCACCACCACAACCAACTGCCAAATCCCACCACCACCAGGACTACCACCAACTGCCACATCCCACCACCACCAACTGCCACATCCCACCACACCACCAACTGGCACACCCACCACCACCACCACCAGCCATACTTCACCACCACAACCAGCTGCCACATCCCACCACCACCACAACCAACTGACACATCCCACCACCACCGCAAACTGCCACATCCCAACAAACAACCAACTGTCACATCCCACCACCATCACCACCACTACCACCACCAACTGCAACATCCCACCACCACCAACTGCCACATCCCACAACCACCACCACAACCAACTGCCACATCCCACCACCACCACCACCACCAACTGTCACATCCCACCACCACAACCACCACAACCAACTGCCACATCCCACCACCACCACCAACTGCCACACCCCACCACCACCACCAACTGCCACACCCCACCACCACCACCAACTGCCACACCCCACCACCACCACCAACTGCCACATCCCACCATTACTACCACCAACTGGCACACCCCACAACCACCACACCCCACCACCAAATACCACACCCCACCACCACCACCAACTGCCACACCCCACCACCACCACCAACTGCCACACCCCACCACCACCACCAACTGCCACACTCCACCACCACCAACTGCCACATCCCACCACCACAACGACTACCACTAACTGCCACACCCCACTACAACCACCAAATGCCACACCCCACCACCAGCAACTGCCACACCCCAAAACTACCACAAACTCCCACACCCCACCACCACCACCAACTACCACACTCCACCACCACCAACTACCACATTCCTCCACCACCAACACAACTACTATCTGCCACATCCCACCACCACCACCACCAACTGCCACACCCCACCACCACCACTAACTGCCACACCCCACCACCACCAACTGCCACATCCCACCACCACCAACTGCCACTTCCCACCACCAACAACTGCCACATCCCACCACCACCAACTGCCACACCCAACGACCACCAACTGCCTCACCCCACCACCACCACCACTACCACCAACTGCCACAACCCACCACCACCACCAACCGCCACACCCCACCACTACCAACAGCCAAATCCCACCACCACCACAACCACCACTAACACCAACTGGCACATCCCACCACCACCGACGCAACCAACTGCCACATCCCATCACCACCAAAAACTGACAGATTCCAACAAAACCACTAACTGCCACATCGCACCACCATCACCACCACTACTACCTCCAACTGCCATATCCCATCACCACCAACTGCCACATCCCACCACCACAACCACCAAGTGCCACATACCACCACCCCCACCACCCCCAACTGCCACATCCCACCACCCCCAACTGCCACATCCCACCACCACCAACACCAACTGCCACATCCCACCACCACCACCACCACCACCAACTGCCACATTCTACCACCACCACCACAACGAACTGCCACATCCCACCACCACCACCACTACCAACTGCCACATCCCACCACCACCACCATCTGACACATACCATAACAACCACCACCACCACCACCAACAACAACAACTGACACATCCCACAAACCACCATCACCAACAATCATATCCCACCACCACCGACTGCCACATCCCACTACGACTCACTGCCAAATCCCACCACCACCACCAACTGCCACATCCCACCACCACCACCACCACAACCAACTACCACCTCCCACCACCACCACCACCACCACCTGCCACATCCCATCACCACCACCAATTGCCAAAACCCACCACCACCAACTGCCAAAATCCCACATACCACCACCACCAACAACAACATCCCACCATCACCAACTGCCACATCCCAATACCACAAACTTCCACATCCCACCACCACCACCACCAACTGCCACACCCAACCACCACCACTAACTGCCACACCTCACCACTACCACCAAATGCCACACCCCACCACCACCAACTGCCACACCCCACCACCACCTACTGCCACATCCCACCACCACCAACTACCACACCCCACCACCACCAACTGTCACATCCCAACTCCACAAACTTCCATACCCCACCACCACCACCTACTGCCACACCCCACCACCATCACCAACCGCCACACTCCACCACCACCAACTGCCACACCCAACCACCATCACCAACTGCCACACTCCACCACAACCAACTGCCACACACCCACCAACACCACCAACTGCCAAACCCCACCACCACCACCAACTGCCACACCCAACCACCACCACTAACTGCCACACCCCACCAACACCACCAACTGTCACTCCCCACCACCACCAACTGCCACATCCCACCACCACCAACTGTCACACCCTTCTACTACCACCAACTGCCACACTCCACCACCACCACCAATTGCCACACTCCACCTTCACCAACTGACACATCCCACCACCACCACAACCACATCCAACTGCCACATCCCACCACCACCACCACCAACTGCCAAACCCAACCTCCACCACCAACTGCCACATCCCACCACCACCAACTGCCACAACCCACCACCACCTCCACCAGCTGCCACACCCCACCACTACCAACTGCCACATCCCACCACCACCAACTGCCACACCCCACCACCACCATCTGCCACACCCCATCACCACCACCAACTGCCACACCGCAACACCACCACCAACTGCCACACCCAACCACAACCAACTGCCACACCCCCACCACCACCACCAACTGCCATATCCCCCCACCACTACCACCAACTGCCACACACCACCACCACCATCACTAACTGCCACTCCCCACCACCACCACCATCTGCCACACCCCACCACCACCAACTGCCACACCCCACCCCACCACCAACTGCCACACTCCACCACCACCAACTGCCACATCCCACCAGCAAAACCACCACCACCAACTGCAACATCCCACCACCACCACCACCACCAACTGCCAAACCCCACCACCACCACCACCAACTGCCAAACCCCACCACCACCACCACCAACTGCCACATCCCACCACCACCACCACTACCACCAACTGTCACACCCTACCACCACCTACTGCCACATCCCACCACCACCAACTGCCACACCCCACCACCACCCACTGCCACACCCTACCACCACCACCAACTGCCACACCCCAACACCACCACCAACGGCTACACCCAACAACCACCAACTGCCACATCCCACCACAACCACCACCAACTGCCTCACCTCACCACCACCTCCACTACCACCAACTGCCACAACCCACAACCACCCCCAACCGTCACACCCCACCTCTACCAACAGCCAAATCCCACAACCACAACCACCACTAACACCGACTGCCACATCCCACCACCACCACAACCAACTGCCACATCCCACCACCACAACAAACTGCCACATTCCAATAAAACCACTAACTGCCACATCCCAACACCATCACCACCACTACCACCACCAACTGCCATATCCCACCACCACCAAATGCCACATTCCACCACCACCAACTGCAGCACCCCACCACCACCAACAGCCACACCCCACCACCAACACCAACTGCCATACCCCACCACCACCAACTGCCACATCCAACCACCACCAACTGCCACACCCCACCACCACCACCAACTGCCATATCCCACCACCACCACCACCACCTCGACAACCAACTGCCACACCCCATCACCACCACCAACTGCCACGCCCCACCACCACCCCCAACTGCCAAACCCCAGCACCACCACCAACTGCCACACCCCACCACCATCAACTGCCACATCCCACCACCTCCAACTGCCACACCCCACTACCACTACCAACTGCCACACTCCACCACCACCACCAACTGCCATACACCACCTTCACCAATTGCCATATCCCACCACCACCACCACCACATCCAACTGCCAAACCCCACCTCCACCACCAACTGTCAAACCCCATCACTACCAACTGCCACATCCCACCACCACCAACTGCCACACCCCATCACCACCATCTGCCACACCCCACCACCACCACCAACTGCCACATCCCAACCCCACCACCAACTGCCACACCCCACCACCACCACCAACTGCCACTTCCCAACCCCACCACCAACTGCCATATCCCACCACCACCACTACTACCACCAACTGCCACACTCCATCACCACCACCAACAGCGACACCCCACCACCACCAACTGCTACACCCAACCACCACCAACTGCCACACCCCACCACCATCACCAACTGCCCACCCCACCACCACCACCATCTGCCACACCCCACCACCACCACCAACTGCCACATCCCAACCCCACCACCAACTGCCACACCCCACCACCACCACCAACTGCCATATCCCACCACCACCACTACTACCACCAACTGCCACACCCCACCACCACCACCAACAGCCACACCCCACCACCACCACCAACTGCCACACTCCACCACCACCAACTGCCACACCCCCACCACCACCACCACCAACTGCCACACCCCACCACCACAAACTGCCACATTCCATCACCACCAACACCACTACTATCTGCCGCATCCCACCACCATCACCACCATCTGCCACACCCCACCACCACCACTAACTGCCACACCCCACCACTACCAACTGCCACATTCCACCACCCCCACCACCACAAACTCCCACATCCCACCACCACCACCAAGTGCCACATCCCACCACCCCCACCACCACCAACTGCCACATCCCACCACCACCACCACCACCACTACCAACTGCCACATCCCACCACCACCACTATCTGCCACATACCGTAGCAACCACCAGCACCACCACCACCAACAACAACTGACACATCCCACAAACCACCACCATTAACAACCACTTCCCACCACCACCTACTGCCACATCCCACCAACACCACCACTACCACTAATTGCCACAACCCACCACCACCACCTACCGCCACACCCCACCACTACCAACAGCCACATCCCACCACCACCACAACCAACTACCACCTCCCACCACAACCACCAACACCACCACCTGCCACATCCCACCACCACCACCACCAACTGCCATATCCCACCACCACCACCACTACTACTACCAACTGCCACACCCCACCACCACTACCAACTGCCACACCCCACCACTACCACCAACTGCCACACCCCACCAACACCAACTGCCACACCCTACCACCACCACCAACTGCCACACCCCAACACCACCACCAACGGCTACACCCAACAACCACCAACTGCCACATCCCACCACAACCACCACCAACTGCCTCACCTCACCACCACCTCCACTACCACCAACTGCCACAACCCACAACCACCCCCAACCGTCACACCCCACCTCTACCAACAGCCAAATCCCACAACCACAACCACCACTAACACCGACTGCCACATCCCACCACCACCACAACCAACTGCCACATCCCACCACCACAACAAACTGCCACATTCCAATAAAACCACTAACTGCCACATCCCAACACCATCACCACCACTACCACCACCAACTGCCATATCCCACCACCACCAAATGCCACATTCCACCACCACCAACTGCAGCACCCCACCACCACCAACAGCCACACCCCACCACCAACACCAACTGCCATACCCCACCACCACCAACTGCCACATCCAACCACCACCAACTGCCACACCCCACCACCACCACCAACTGCCATATCCCACCACCACCACCACCACCTCGACAACCAACTGCCACACCCCATCACCACCACCAACTGCCACGCCCCACCACCACCCCCAACTGCCAAACCCCAGCACCACCACCAACTGCCACACCCCACCACCATCAACTGCCACATCCCACCACCTCCAACTGCCACACCCCACTACCACTACCAACTGCCACACTCCACCACCACCACCAACTGCCATACACCACCTTCTCCAATTGCCATATCCCACCACCACCACCACCACATCCAACTGCCAAACCCCACCTCCACCACCAACTGTCAAACCCCACCACTACCAACTGCCACATCCCACCACCACCAACTGCCACACCCCATCACCACCATCTGCCACACCCCACCACCACCACCAACTGCCACATCCCAACCCCACCACCAACTGCCACACCCCACCACCACCACCAACTGCCACTTCCCAACCCCACCACCAACTGCTACACCCAACCAGCACCAACTGCCACACCCCACCACCATCAGCAACTGCCCACCCCACCACCACCACCAACTGCCATATCCCACCACCACCACTACTACCACCAACTGCCACACTCCATCACCACCACCAACAGCGACACCCCACCACCACCAACTGCTACACCCAACCACCACCAACTGCCACACCCCACCACCATCACCAACTGCCCACCCCACCACCACCACCATCTGCCACACCCCACCACCACCACCAACTGCCACATCCCAACCCCACCACCAACTGCCACACCCCACCACCACCACCAACTGCCATATCCCACCACCACCACTACTACCACCAACTGCCACACCCCACCACCACCACCAACAGCCACACCCCACCACCACCACCAACTGCCACACTCCACCACCACCAACTGCCACACCCCCACCACCACCACCACCAACTGCCACACCCCACCACCACAAACTGCCACATTCCATCACCACCAACACCACTACTATCTGCCGCATCCCACCACCATCACCACCATCTGCCACACCCCACCACCACCACTAACTGCCACACCCCACCACTACCAACTGCCACATTCCACCACCCCCACCACCACAAACTCCCACATCCCACCACCACCACCAAGTGCCACATCCCACCACCCCCACCACCACCAACTGCCACATCCCACCACCACCACCACCACCACTACCAACTGCCACATCCCACCACCACCACTATCTGCCACATACCGTAGCAACCACCAGCACCACCACCACCAACAACAACTGACACATCCCACAAACCACCACCATTAACAACCACTTCCCACCACCACCTACTGCCACATCCCACCAACACCACCACTACCACTAATTGCCACAACCCACCACCACCACCTACCGCCACACCCCACCACTACCAACAGCCACATCCCACCACCACCACCACCACAACCAACTACCACCTCCCACCACAACCACCAAAACCACCACCTGCCACATCCCACCACCACCACCACCAACTGCCATATCCCACCACCACCACCACTACTACTACCAACTGCCACACCCCACCACCACTACCAACTGCCACACCCCACCACTACCACCAACTGCCACACCCCACCAACACCAACTGCCACACCCTACCACCACCACCAACTGCCACACCCCAACACCACCACCAACGGCTACACCCAACAACCACCAACTGCCACATCCCACCACAACCACCACCAACTGCCTCACCTCACCACCACCTCCACTACCACCAACTGCCACAACCCACAACCACCCCCAACCGTCACACCCCACCTCTACCAACAGCCAAATCCCACAACCACAACCACCACTAACACCGACTGCCACATCCCACCACCACCACAACCAACTGCCACATCCCACCACCACAACAAACTGCCACATTCCAATAAAACCACTAACTGCCACATCCCAACACCATCACCACCACTACCACCACCAACTGCCATATCCCACCACCACCAAATGCCACATTCCACCACCACCAACTGCAGCACCCCACCACCACCAACAGCCACACCCCACCACCACCACCAACTGCCATACCCCACCACCACCAACTGCCACATCCAACCACCACCAACTGCCACACCCCACCACCACCACCAACTGCCATATCCCACCACCACCACCACCACCTCGACAACCAACTGCCACACCCCATCACCACCACCAACTGCCACGCCCCACCACCACCCCCAACTGCCAAACCCCAGCACCACCACCAACTGCCACACCCCACCACCATCAACTGCCACATCCCACCACCTCCAACTACCACACCCCACTACCACTACCAACTGCCACACTCCACCACCACCACCAACTGCCATACACCACCTTCACCAATTGCCATATCCCACCACCACCACCACCACATCCAACTGCCAAACCCCACCTCCACCACCAATTGTCAAACCCCACCACTACCAACTGCCACATCCCACCACCACCAACTGCCACACCCCATCACCACCATCTGCCACACCCCACCACCACCACCAACTGCCACATCCCAACCCCACCACCAACTGCCACACCCCACCACCACCACCAACTGCCACTTCCCAACCCTACCACCAACTGCTACACCCAACCAGCACCAACTGCCACACCCCACCACCATCAGCAACTGCCCACCCCACCACCACCACCAACTGCCATATCCCACCACCACCACTACTACCACCAACTGCCACACTCCATCACCACCACCAACAGCGACACCCCACCACCACCAACTGCTACACCCAACCACCACCAACTGCCACACCCCACCACCATCACCAACTGCCCACCCCACCACCACCACCATCTGCCACACCCCACCACCACCACCAACTGCCACATCCCAAGCCCACCACCAACTGCCACACCCCACCACCACCACCAACTGCCATATCCCACCACCACCACTACTACCACCAACTGCCACACCCCACCACCACCACCAACAGCCACACCCCACCACCACCACCAACTGCCACACTCCACCACCACCAACTGCCACACCCCCACCACCACCACCACCACCAACTGCCACACCCCACCACCACAAACTGCCACATTCCATCACCACCAACACCACTACTATCTGCCGCATCCCACCACCATCACCACCATCTGCCACACCCCACCACCACCACTAACTGCCACACCCCACCACTACCAACTGCCACATTCCACCACCCCCACCACCACAAACTCCCACATCCCACCACCACCACCAAGTGCCACATCCCACCACCCCCACCACCACCAACTGCCACATCCCACCACCACCACCACCACCACTACCAACTGCCACATCCCACCACCACCACTATCTGCCACATACCGTAGCAACCACCAGCACCACCACCACCAACAACAACTGACACATCCCACAAACCACCACCATTAACAACCACTTCCCACCACCACCTACTGCCACATCCCACCAACACCACCACTACTACTAATTGCCACAACCCACCACCACCACCTACCGCCACACCCCACCACTACCAACAGCCACATCCCACCACCACCACCACCACCACAACCAACTACCACCTCCCACCACCACCACCAACACCACCACCTGCCACATCCCACCACCACCACCACCAACTGCCATATCCCACCACCACCATCACTACTACTACCAACTGCCACACCCCACCACCACTACCAACTGCCAGACCCCACCACTACCACCAACTGCCACACCCCACCAACACCAACTGCCACACCCTACCACCACCACCAACTGCCACACCATAACACCACCACCAATTGCCACATCTCACCACCACCACCACCACAACCACCTCCAACTGCCACACCCCACTACCACTACCAACTGCCACACTCCACCACCACCACCAACTGCCATACACCACCTTCACCAATTGCCATATCCCACCACCACCACCACCACATCCAACTGCCAAACCCCACCTCCACCACCAACTGTCAAACCCCACCACTACCAAATCCCACAAACCACTACCACCAACTGCCACATCCCACCACCATCACAACAACCACTAATTGCCACACCCCACCACCACCAACTGCCATATCCCACTACCACCACCAACTGCCACACCCAACCACCACCACCAACTGCCACACCCCACCACCATCAACTGCCACACTCCACCACCAACAACTGCCACATCCCACCACCACCTCCACCACCACCACCAACTGCCACACTCCACCACCAACAACTGCCAAACCTCTCCACCACCACCACCAACTGCCACATCCAACCACCGCCACTACCACCAACTGCCACACCCCCACAACCACCAACTGCCACACCCCACTACCACCAATTCCAGATCCCACCACCACCAACTGCCACACCCTAACACCACCAACTGCCACACCCCACCACCACCAACTGCCACACCCTACCACCACCAACAACTGCCACACCCCACCACCACCACCAACTGCCACACCCCACCACCACCAACTGCCACACTCCACCACCAACAACTGCCACATCCCATCACCACCTCCACCACCACCACCAACTGCCACACTCCACCACCAACAACTGCCAAACCCCTCCACCACCACCACCAACTGCCACATCCAACCACCACCACTACCACCAACTGCCACACCCCCCACAACCACCAACTGCCACACCCCACTACCACCAATTCCAGATCCCACCACCACCAACTGCCACATCCCACCACCACCATCAACCACCCCCAACTGCCACATCCCACCACGACCACTACCTCCAATTGCCACCTTCCATTACCACCAACTGCCACATCCCACCACCACCACCACTACCACCAACTGCCACACCCCACCACCACCACCAACTGCCACACCCCACTACCACCACCAACCGTCAAACCCCACCAAAACCAACTGCCACATCCCACCACCACCATCAACCACCCCCAACTGCCACATCCCACCACGACCACTACCTCCAATTGCCACCTTCCATTACCACCAACTGCCACATCCCACCACCACCACCACTACCACCAACTGCCTCACCCCACCACCGCCACCAACTGCCACACCCCACCACCACCCCCAACTGCCATATCCCACCAACACCACCACCACCTCGACCACCAAATGCCACACCCCACCACCACCACCAACTGCCACTCCCCACCACCACCACCAACTGCCAAACCCACCACTACCAACTGCCACATCCCACCACCACCAACTGCCACACCCCACCACCACCATCTGCCACACCTCACCACCACCAACTACTGCCACACCCCACCTCCACCACCAACTGCCAAACCCCACCACAACCAACTGCCACACCCTACCACCACCACCATCTGCCACACCTCACCACCACCAACAACTGCCACATCCCACCACCACGTCCACCAACTGCCATACCCCACCACCACCAACTGCCACATCCCACCACCACCAACTGCCACACCACACCACCACCACCAACTGCCACACCCCACTACCACAAACTGCCACACCCCACCACCACCATCAACTGCCACACCCCAACCCCACCACCAACTGCCACACCCCACCACCACCACCAACTGCTACACCAAACCACCACCAACTGCCACACCCCCACCACCATCACCAACTGGCACAACCCAACACCACCACCAACTGCCATATGCCACCACCACCACTATTACCACCAACTGCCACACCCCACCACCACCACCAACTGCCACACCCCACCACCACCACCAACTGCCACACCCCAACACCACTACCAACTGCCACACCCCACCACCACCAACTTCCACACCCCACCACCACCACCAACTGCCACACCCCACCACCACCAACTGCCACACCCTACCACCACCACCAACTGCCACACCCTAACACCACCACCAACGGCCACACCCGACCACCACCAGCTGCCACACCCAACAACCACCAACTGCCTCACCCCACCACCACCACCAACTGCCACACTCCACCACCACCACCAACTGCCACACCCCACCACCATCAATAACTGCCACACTCCACCACCACCAATTGCCACATCCCACCACCACCACCACTACCACCAACTGCCACGCACCACCACGACCACCAACTGCCACTCGCCAACCACCACCAACTGCCACATCCCACCACCACCAACTGCCACACCCTTCTACCACCACCAACTGCCACACTCCACCACCACCACCAATTGCCACACTCCACCTTCACCAACTGTCACATCCCACCACTACCACAACCACATCCAACTGCGACATCCCACCACCACCACCAACAACTGCCAAACCCCACCTCAACCACCAACTGCCACATCCCACCACCACCAACTGCCACAACCCACCACCACCTCCACCAGCTGCCACACCCCACCACTACCAACTGCCACATCCTACCACCACCAACTGCCACACCCCACCACCATCATCTGCCACACCCCACCACCACTACCAACTGCCACACCCCAACACCACCAACAACTGCCACATCCCACCCCCACCTCCACCACCACCACCAACTGCCACACCCCCCACAACCACCAACTGCCACACCACACTACCACCAATTCCAGATCCCACCACCACCAACTGCCACACCCTAACACCACCAACTGCCACACCCCACCACCACCAACTGCCACACCCTACCACCACCAACAACTGCCACACCCCACCACCACCACCAACTGCCACACCCCACCACCACCAACTGCCACACTCCACCACCAACAACTGCCACATCCCACCACCACCTCCACCACCACCACCAACTGCCACACTCCACCACCAACAACTGCCAAACCCCTCCACCACCACCACCAACTGCCACATCCAACCACCACCACTACCACTTACTACCACACCCCCCACAACCACCAACTGCCACACCCCACTACCACCAATTCCAGATCCCACCACCACCAACTGCCACACCCTAACACCACCAACTGCCACACCCCACCACCACCAACTGCCACACCCTACCACCACCAACAACTGCCACACCCCAACACCACCACCAACGGCCACACCCAACCACCACCAACTGCCAGACCCCACCACCACCAACTGCCACATCCCACCACCACCACCACCACCCCCAACTGCCACATCCCACCACGACCACCACCTCCAATTGCCACCTTCCATTACCACCAACTGCCACATCCCACCACCACCACCACTACCACCAACTGCTACACCCCACCACCCCCACCAACTGCCACACCCAACTACCACCACCAACTGACAAACCCCACCACCACCAACTGCCACATCCCACTACCACTAACTGCCACACCCCACCACCACCAACTGCCACACCCTGCCATCACCACTAACTGCCTCACCCCAACACCACCACCAACGGCCACACCCGACACCACCACCAACTGCCACACCCAACGACCACCAACTGCCTCACCCCACCACCACCACCAACTGCCACACCCCACCACCATCCCCAACTGCCATATCCCACCAACACCACCACCACCTCGACCACCAAATGCCACACCCCACCACCACCACCAACTGCCACTCCCCACCACCACCACCAACTGCCACATCCCACCACCACCAACTGCCACAACCCACTACCACCACCAACTGCCAAACCCACCACTACCAACTGCCACATCCCACCACCACGAACTGCCACACCCCACCACCACCATCTGCCACACCTCACCACCACCAACTACTGCCACACCCCACCTCCACCACCAACTGCCAAACCCCACCACAACCAACTGCCACACCCTACTACCACCACCATCTGCCACACCTCACCACCACCAACAACTGCCACATCCCACCACCACCAACTGCCACACCACACCACCACCACCAACTGCCACACCCCACTACCACCAACTGCCACACCCCATCACCACCATCTGCCACACCCCACCACCACCACCAACTGCCACACCCCAACCCCACCACCAACTGCCACACCCCACCACCACCACCAACTGCTACACCAAACAACAACCAACTGCCACACCCCCACCACCATCACCAACTGGCACAACCCAACACCACCACCAACTGCCATATGCCACCACCACCACTACTACCACCAACTGCCACACCCCACCACCACCACCAACTGCCACACCCCAACACCACCACCAACTGCCACACCCCACCACCACCAACTTCCACACCCCACCACCACCACCAACTGCCACACCCCACCACTACCAACTGCCACACCCTACCACCACCACCAACTGCCACACCCTAACACCACCACCAACGGCCACACCAGACCACCACCAGCTGCCACACCCAACAAACACCAACTGCCTCACCCCACCACCACCACCAACTGCCACACTCCACCACCACCACCAACTGCCACACCCCACCACCATCACTAACTGCCACACTCCACCACCACCAATTGCCACATCCCACCACCACCAGCACCACTACCACCAACTGCCACACACCACCACGACCACCAACTGCCACTCCCCACCACCACCAACTGCCACATCCCACCACCACCAACTGCCACACCCTTCTACCACCACCAACTGCCACACTCCACCACCACCACCAATTGCCTCACTCACCTTCACCAACTGTCACATCCCACCACTACCACAACCACATCCAACTGCGACATCCCACCACCACCACCAACAACTGCCAAACCCCACCTCAACCACCAACTGCCACATCCCACCACCACCAACTGCCACAACCCATCACCACCTCCACCAGCTGCCACACCCCACCACTACCAACTGCCACATCCTACCACCACCAACTGCCACACCCCACCACCATCATCTGCCACACCCCACCACCACTACCAACTGCCATACCCCAACACCACCACCAACTGCCACATCCCACCACCACCTCCACCACCACCACCAACTGCCACACCCCACTACCACCAATTCCACATCCCACCACCACCAACTGCCACACCCCACCACCACCAACTGCCACACCCTACCACCACCAACAACTGCCACACCCCAACACCACCACCAACGGCCACACCCCACCACCACCAACTGCCACACCCCACCACCACCAACTGCCACACCCCACCACCACCACCAACAGCCACACCCCGCCATCACCACCAACTGCCACACCCAACCACCCCCAACTGCCACATCCCACCACAACCACCACCTCCAATTGCCACCTTCCATTACCACCAACTGCCACATCCCACCACCACCACCACTACCACCAACTGCCACACCCCACCACCACCACCAACTGCCACACCCCACTACCACCACCAACTGTCAAACCCCACCACCACCAACTGCCACATCCCACTACCACCAACTGCCACACCCCACTACCACCACCAACCGTCAAACCCCACCACCACCAACTGCCACATCCCAATACCACTAACTGCCACACCCCACCACCACCAACTGCCACACCCTGCCATCACCACTAACTGCCACACCCCAACACCACCACCAACGGCCACACCCGACACCACCACCAACTGCCACACCCAACGACCACCAACTGCCTCACCCCACCACCACCACCAACTGCCACACCCCACCACCACCCCCAACTGCCATATCCTACCAACACCACCACCACCTCGACCACCAAATGCCACACCCCACTACCACCACCAACTGCCACTCCCCACCACCACCACCAACTGCCAAACCCACCACTACCAACTGCCACATCCAACCACCACCAACTGCCACACCCCTCCACCACCATCTGCCACACCTCACCACCACCAACTACTGCCACACCCCACCTCCACCACCAACTGCCAAACCCCACCACAACCAACTGCCACACCCTACCACCACCACCATCTGCCACACCTCACCACCACCAACAACTGCCACATCCCACCACCACGTCCACCAACTGCCATACCCCACCACCACCAACTGCCACATCCCACCACCACCAACTGCCACACCACACCACCACCACCAACTGCCACACCCCACTACCACCAACTGCCACACCCCACCACCACCATCAACTGCCACACCCCAACCCCACCACCAACTGCCACACCCCACCACCATCACCAACTGGCACAACCCAACACCACCACCAACTGCCATATGCCACCACCACCACTACTACCACCAACTGCCACACCCCACCACCACCACCAACTGTCACACCCCACCACCACCACCAACTGCCACACCCCAACACCCCTACCAACTGCCACACCCCACCACCACCAACTTCCACACCCCACCACCACCACCAACTGCCACACCCCACCACCACCAACTGCCACACCCTACCACCACCACCAACTGCCACACCCTAACACCACCACCAACGGCCACACCCGACCACCACCAGCTGCCACACCCAACAACCACCAACTGCCTCACCCCACCACCACCACCAACTGCCACACTCCACCACCACCAACTGCCACACCCCACCACCATCAACTGCCACACTCCACCACCAACAACTGCCACATCCCACCACCACCTCCACCACCACCACCAACTGCCACACTCCACCACCAACAACTGCCAAACCTCTCCACCACCACCACCAACTGCCACATCCAACCACCACCACTACCACCAACTGCCACACCCCCCACAACCACCAACTGCCACACCCCACTACCACCAATTCCAGATCCCACCACCACCAACTGCCACACCCTAACACCACCAACTGCCACACCCCACCACCACCAACTGCCACACCCTACCACCACCACCAACTGCCACACCCCACCAAAACCACCAACTGCCACACCCCACCACCACCAACTGCCACACTCCACCACCAACAACTGCCACATCCCACCACCACCTCCACCACCACCACCAACTGCCACACTCCACCACCAACAACTGCCAAACCCCTCCACCACCACCACCAACTGCCACATCCAACCACCACCACTACCACCAACTGCCACACCCGCCACAACCACCAACTGCCACACCCCACTACCACCAATTCCAGATCCCACCACCACCAACTGCCACATCCCACCACCACCACCACCACCCCCAACTGCCACATCCCACCACGACCACCACCTCCAATTGCCACCTTCCATTACCACCAACTGCCACATCCCACCACCACCACCACTACCACCAACTGCCACACCCCACCACCACCACCAACTGCCACACCCCACTACCACCACCAACCGTCAAACCCCACCACCACCAACTGCCACATCCCACTACCACTAACTGCCACACCCCACCACCACCAACTGCCACACCCTGCCATCACCACTAACTGCCACAACCCAACACCCCCACCAACGGCCACACCCGACACCACCACCAACTGCCACACCCAACGACCACCAACTGCCTCACCCCACCACCACCACCAACTGCCACACCCCACCACCACCCCCAACTGCCATATCCTACCAACACCACCACCACCTCGACCACCAAATGCCACACCCCACTACCACCACCAACTGCCACTCCCCACCACCACCACCAACTGCCAAACCCACCACTACCAACTGCCACATCCCACCACCACCAACTGCCACACCCCACCACCACCATCTGCCACACCTCACCACCACCAACTACTGCCACACCCCACCTCCACCACCAACTGCCAAACCCCACCACAACCAACTGCCACACCCTACCACCACCACCATCTGCCACACCTCACCACCACCAACAACTGCCACATCCCACCACCACGTCCACCAACTGCCATACCCCACCACCACCAACTGCCACATCCCACCACCACCAACTGCCACACCACACCACCACCACCAACTGCCACACCCCACTACCACCAACTGGCACACCCCACCACCACCATCAACTGCCACACCCCAACCCCACCACCAACTGCCACACCCCACCACCACCACCAACTGCAACACCAAACCACCACCAACTGCCACACCCCCACCACCATCACCAACTGGCACAACCCAACACCACCACCAACTGCCATATGCCACCACCACCACTACTACCACCAACTGCCACACCCCACCACCACCACCAACTGTCACACCCCACCACCACCACCAACTGCCACACCCCAACACCCCTACCAACTGCCACACCCCACCACCACCAACTTCCACACCCCACCACCACCACCAACTGCCACACCCCACCACCACCAACTGCCACACACCACCACGACCACCAACTGCCACTCCCCACCACCACCAACTGCCACATCCCACCACCACCAACTGCCACACCCTTCTACCACCACCAACTGCCACACTCCACCACCACCACCAATTGCCACACTCCACCTTCACCAACTGTCACATCCCACCACTACCACAACCACATCCAACTGCGACATCCCACCACCACCACCAACAACTGCCAAACCCCATCTCAACCACCAACTGCCACATCCCACCACCACCAACTGCCACAACCCACCACCACCTCCACCAGCTGCCACACCCCACCACTACCAACTGCCACATCCTACCACCACCAACTGCCACACCCCACCACCATCATCTGCCACACCCCACCACCACTACCAACTGCCACACCCCAACACCACCAACAACTGCCACATCCCACCCCCACCTCCACCACCACCACCAACTGCCACACCCCCCACAACCACCAACTGCCACACCACCCTACCACCAATTCCAGATCCCACCACCACCAACTGCCACACCCTAACACTTACAACTGCCACACCCAACCACCACCAACTGCCACACCCTACCACCACCAACAACTGCCACACCCCACCACCACCACCAACTGCCACACCCCACCACCACCAACTGCCACACTCCACCACCAACAACTGCCACATCCCACCACCACCTCCACCACCACCACCAACTGCCACACTCCACCACCAACAACTGCCAAACCCTTCCACCACCACCACCAACTGCCACACCCAACCACCACCACTACCACTAACTACCACACCCCCCACAACCACCAACTGCCACACCCCACTACCACCAATTCCAGATCCCACCACCACCAACTGCCACACCCTAACACCACCAACTGCCACACCCCACCACCACCAACTGCCACACCCTACCACCACCAACAACTGCCACACCCCAACACCACCACCAACGGCCACACCCAACCACCACCAACTGCCAGACCCCACCACCACCAACTGCCACATCCCACCACCACCACCACCACCCCCAACTGCCACATCCCACCACGACCACCACCTCCAATTGCCACCTTCCATTACCACCAACTGCCACATCCCACCACCACCACCACTACCACCAACTGCCACACCCCACCACCCCCACCAACTGCCACACCCCACTACCACCACCAACTGACAAACCCCACCACCACCAACTGCCACATCCCACTACCACTAACTGCCACACCCCACCACCACCAACTGCCACACCCTGCCATCACCACTAACTGCCTCACCCCAACACCACCACCAACGGCCACACCCGACACCACCACCAACTGCCACACCCAACGACCACCAACTGCCTCACCCCACCACCACCACCAACTGCCACACCCCACTACCACCACCAACTGTCAAACCCCACCACCACCAACTGCCACATCCCACTACCACCAACTGCCACACACCACCACCACCAACTGCCACACCCTGCCATCACCACCAACTGCCACACCCCAACACCACCACCAACGGCCACACCCGACACCACCAACTGCCACACCCAACGACCACCAACTGCCTCACCCCACCACCACCACCAACTGCCACACCCCACCACCACCACCAACTGCCACATCCCACCACCACCACCACCAACTGCCACATCCTACCACCACCACCACCACAACCAACTGCCACATCCCACCACCACCACCAATTGCCACATCCCACCACCACCAACTGCCACATCCCACCACCACCACCACAACCAACTGCCACATCCCACCACCACCACCACCACCACCATCTGCCACACCCCACCACCACCACTAACTGCCACACCCCACCACCACCACCAACTGCCACACCCCACCACCACTACCAACTGCCACACCCCACCACTACCACCAACTGCCACACGCCCACCAACACCAACTGCCACACCCTACCACCACCACCAACTGCCACACCATAACACCACCACCAATTGCCACATCTCACCACCACCACCACCACAACCACCACCACCACCAACTGCCAAATCCCACAATCCACCACCACCAACTGCCACATCCCACCACCATCACAACAACCACTAATTGCCACACCCCACCACCACCAACTGCCATATCCCACTACCACCACCAACTGCCACACCCAACCACCACCACCAACTGCCACACCCCACCACCATCAACTGCCACACTCCACCACCAACAACTGCCACATCCCACCACCACCTCCACCACCACCACCAACTGCCACACTCCACCACCAACAACTGCCAAACCTCTCCACCACCACCACCAACTGCCACATCCAACCACCACCACTACCACCAACTGCCACACCCCCCACAACCACCAACTGCCACACCCCACTACCACCAATTCCAGATCCCACCACCACCAACTGCCACACCCTAACACCACCAACTGCCACACCCCACCACCACCAACTGCCACACCCTACCACCACCAACAACTGCCACACCCCACCACTACCACCAACTGCCACACCCCACCACCACCAACTGTCACACTCCACCACCAACAACAGCCACATCCCACCACCACCTCCACCACCACCACCAACTGCCACACTCCACCACCAACAACTGCCAAACCCCTCCACCACCACCACCAACTGCCACATCCAACCACCACCACTACCACCAACTGCCACACCCGCCACAACCACCAACTGCCACACCCCACTACCACCAATTCCAGATCCCACCACCACCAACTGCCACATCCCACCACCACCACCACCACCCCCAACTGCCACATCCCACCACGACCACCACCTCCAATTGCCACCTTCCATTACCACCAACTGCCACATCCCACCACCACCACCACTACCACCAACTGCCACACCCCACCACCACCACCAACTGCCACACCCCACTACCACCACCAACCGTCAAACCCCACCACCACCAACTGCCACATCCCAATACCACTAACTGCCACACCCCACCACCACCAACTGCCACACCCTGCCATCACCACTAACTGCCACACCCCAACACCACCACCAACGGCCACACCCGACACCACCACCAACTGCCACACCCAACGACCACCAACTGCCTCACCCCACCACCACCACCAACTGCCACACCCCACCACCACCCCCAACTGCCATATCCTACCAACACCACCACCACCTCGACCACCAAATGCCACACCCCACTACCACCACCAACTGCCACTCCCCACCACCACCACCAACTGCCAAACCCACCATTACCAACTGCCACATCCCACCACCACCAACTGCCACACCCCACCACCACCATCTGCCACACCTCACCACCACCAACTACTGCCACACCCCACCTCCACCACCAACTGCCAAACCCCACCACAACCAACTGCCACACCCTACCACCACCACCATCTGCCACACCTCACCACCACCAACAACTGCCACATCCCACCACCACGTCCACCAACTGCCATACCCCACCACCACCAACTGCCACATCCCACCACCACCAACTGCCACACCACACCACCACCACCAACTGCCACACCCCACTACCACCAACTGCCACACCCCACCACCACCATCAACTGCCACACCCCAACCCCACCACCAACTGCCACACCCCACCACCACCACCAACTGCTACATCAAACCACCACCAACTGCCACACCCCCACCACCATCACCAACTGGCACAACCCAACACCACCACCAACTGCCATATGCCACCACCACCACTACTACCACCAACTGCCACACCCCACCACCACCACCAACTGTCACACCCCACCACCACCACCAACTGCCACACCCCAACACCCCTACCAACTGCCACACCCCACCACCACCAACTTCCACACCCCACCACCACCACCAACTGCCACACCCCACCACCACCAACTGCCACACCCTACCACCACCACCAACTGCCACACCCTAACACCACCACCAACGGCCACACCCGACCACCACCAGCTGCCACACCCCACCACCACCAACTGCCACACCCTACCACCACCACCAACTGCCACACCCCACCACCACCACCAACTGCCACACCCCACCACCACCAACTGCCACACTCCACCACCAACAACTGCCACATCCCACCACCACCTCCACCACCACCACCAACTGCCACACTCCACCACCAACAACTGCCAAACCCCTCCACCACCACCACCAACTGCCACATCCAACCACCACCACTACCACCAACTGCCACACCCGCCACAACCACCAACTGCCACACCCCACTACCACCAATTCCAGATCCCACCACCACCAACTGCCACATCCCACCGCCACCACCACCACCCCCAACTGCCACATCCCACCACGACCACCACCTCCAATTGCCACCTTCCATTACCACCAACTGCCACATCCCACCACCACCACCACTACCACCTACTGCCACACCCCACCACCACCACCAACTGCCACACCCCACTACCACCACCAACCGTCACACCCCACCACCACCAACTGCCACATCCCACTACCACTAACTGCCACACCCCACCACCACCAACTGCCACACCCTGCCATCACCACTAACTGCCTCACCCCAACACCACCACCAACGGCCACACCCGACACCACCACCAAGTGCCACACCCAACGACCACCAACTGCCTCACCCCACCACCACCACCAACTGCCACACCCCACCACCACCCCCAACTGCCATATCCCACCAACACCACCACCACCTCGACCACCAAATGCCACACCCCACCACCACCACCAACTGCCACTCCCCACCACCACCACCAACTGCCGCATCCCACCACCACCAACTGCCACAACCCACTACCACCACCAACTGTCAAACCCACCACTACCAACTGCCACATCCCACCACCACGAACTGCCACACCCCACCACCACCATCTGCCACACCTCACCACCACCAACTACTGCCACACCCCACCTCCACCACCAACTGCCAAACCCCACCACAACCAACTGCCACACCCTACTACCACCACCATCTGCCACACCTCTCCACCACCAACAACTGCCACATCCCACCACCACCAACTGCCACACCACACCACCACCACAAACTGCCACACCCCACTACCACCAACTGCCACACCCCATCACCACCATCTGCCACACCCCACCACCACCACCAACTGCCACACCCCAACCCCACCACCAACTGCCACACCCCACCACCACCACCAACTGCTACACCAAACAACAACCAACTGCCACACCCCCACCACCATCACCAACTGGCACAACCCAACACCACCACCAACTGCCATATGCCACCACCACCACTACTACCACCAACTGCCACACCCCACCACCACCACCAACTGCCACACCCCAACACCACCACCAACTGCCACACCCCACCACCACCAACTTCCACACCCCACCACCACCACCAACTGCCACACCCTAACACCACCACCAACGGCCACACCAGACCACCACCAGCTGCCACACCCAACAACCACCAACTGCCTCACCCCACCACCACCACCAACTGCCACACTCCACCACCACCACCAACTGCCACACCCCAACACCACCACCAACTGCCACACCCCACCACCACCAACTTCCACACCCCACCACCACCACCAACTGCCACACCCTAACACCACCACCAACGGCCACACCAGACCACCACCAGCTGCCACACCCAACAACCACCAACTGCCTCACCCCACCACCATCACTGCCACACTCCACCACCACCAATTGCCACATCCCACCACCACCACCACCACTACCACCAACTGCCACACACCACCACGACCACCAACTGCCACTCCCCACCACCACCAACTGCCACATCCCAATACCACCAACTGCCACACCCTTCTACCACCACCAACTGCCACACTCCACCGCCACCACCAATTGCCTCACTCACCTTCACCAACTGTCACATCCCACCACTACCACAACCACATCCAACTGCGACATCCCACCACCACCACCAACAACTGCCAAACCCCACCTCAACCACCAACTGCCACATCCCACCACCACCAACTGCCACAACCCACCACCACCTCCACCAGCTGCCACACCCCACCACTACCAACTGCCACATCCTACCACCACCAACTGCCACACCCCACCACCATCATCTGCCACACCCCACCACCACTACCAACTGCCACACCCCAACACCACCAACAACTGCCACATCCCACCACCACCTCCACCACCACCACCAACTGCCACACCCCACTACCACCAATTCCACATCCCACCACCACCAACGGCCACACCCCACCACCACCAACTGCCACACCCCACCATCACCAACTGCCACACCCCACCACCACCACCAACAGCCACACCCCACCACCACCACCAACTGCCACACCCAACCACCCCCAACTGCCACATCCCACCACAACCACCACTTCCAATTGCCACCTTCCATTACCACCAACTGCCACATCCCACCACCACCACCACTACCACCAACTGCCACACCCCACCACCACCACCAACTGCCACACCCCACTACCACCACCAACTGTCAAACCCCACCACCACCAACTGCCACATCCCACTACCACCAACTGCCACACCCCACCACCACCAACTGCCACACCCTGCCATCACCACCAACTGCCACACCCCAACACCACCACCAACGGCCACACCCGACACCACCAACTGCCACATCCTACCACCACCACCACCACAACCAACTGCCACATCCCACCACCACCACCAATTGCCACATCCCACCACCACCAACTGCCACATCCCACCACCACCACCACAACCAACTGCCACATCCCACCACCACCACCACCATCTGCCACACCCCACCACCACCACTAACTGCCACACCCCACCACCACCACCAACTGCCACACCCCAACACCACCACCAACTGCCACACCCCACCACCACCAACTTCCACACCCCACCACCACCACCAACTGCCACACCCCACCACCACCAACTGTCACACCCTACCACCACCACCAACTGCCATACCCTAACACCACCACCAACGGCCACACCAGACCACCACCAGCTGCCACACCCAACAACCACCAACTGCCTCACCCCACCACCACCACCAACTGCCACACTCCACCACCACCACAAACTGCCACACCCCACCACCATCACTAACTGCCACACTCCACCACCACCAATTGCCACATCCCACCACCACCACTACCACCAACTGCCACACACCACCACGACCACCAACTGCCACTCCCCACCACCACCAACTGCCACATCCCACCACCACCAACTGCCACACCCTTCTACCACCACCAACTGCCACACTCCACCACCACCACCAATTGCCTCACTCCACCTTCACCAACTGTCACATCCCACCACTACCACAATCACATCAATCTGCGACATCCCACCACCACCACCAACAACTGCCAAACCCCACCTCAACCACCAACTGCCACATCCCACCACCACCAACTGCCACAACCCACCACCACCTCCACCAGCTGCCACACCCCACCACTACCAACTGCCACATCCTACCACCACCAACTGCCACACCCCACCACCATCATCTGCCACACCCCACCACCACTACCAACTGCCACACCCGAACACCACCAACAACTGCCACATCCCACCACCACCTCCACCACCACCACCAACTACCACACCCCACTACCACCAATTCCACATCCCACCACCACCAACTGCCACACCCCACCACCACCAACTGCCACACCCTACCACCACCAGCAACTGCCACACCCCAACACCACCACCAACGGCCACACCCAACCACCACCAACTGCCACACCCCACCACCACCAACTGCCACACCCCACCACCACCATCAACAGCCACACCCCACCACCACCACCAACTGCCACACCCAACCATCCCCAACTGCCACATCCCACCACAACCACCACCTCCAATTGCAACCTTCCATTTCCACCAACTGCCACATCCCACCACCACCACCACTACCACCAACTGCCACACCCCACCACCACCACCAACTGCCACACCCCACTACCACCACCAACTGTCAAACCCCACCACCAGCAACTGTCACATCCCACTACCACCATCTGCCACACCCCACCACCACCAACTGCCACACCCTGCCATCACCACCAACTGCCACACCCCAACACCACCACCAACGGCCACACCCGACACCACCAACTGCCACACCCAACGACCACCAACTGCCTCACCCCACCACCACCACCAACTGCCACACCCCACCACCACCACCAACTGCCACATCCCACCACCACCACCAACAACTGCCACATCTTACCACCACCACCACCACAACCAACTGCCACATCCCACCACCACCACCAATTGCCAAATCCCACCACCACCACCACCAACTGCCACATCCCACCACCACCACCACAACCAACTGCCACATCCCACCACCACCACCACCACCAACAACTGTCAAACCCCACCACCAGCAACTGCCACATCCCACTACCACCAACTGCCACACCCCACCACCACCAACTGCCACACCCTGCCATCACCACCAACTGCCACACCCCAACACCACCACCAACGGCCACACCCGACACCACCAACTGCCACACCCAACGACCACCAACTGCCTCACCCCACCACCACCACCAACTGCCACACCCCACCACCACCACCAACTGCCACATCCTACCACCACCACCACCACAACCAACTGCCACATCCCACCACCACCACCAATTGCCACATCCCACCACCACCACCACCAACTGCCACATCCCACCACCACCACCACAACCAACTGCCACATCCCACCACCACCACCACCACCACCATCTGCCACACCCCACCACCACCACTAACTGCCACACCCCACCACCACCACCAACTGCCACACCCCAACACCACCACCAACTGCCACACCTCACCACCACCAACTTCCACACACCACCACCACCACCAATTGCCACACCCCACCACCACCAACTGCCTCACCCTACCACCACCACCAACTGCCACACCCTAACACCACCACCAATAGTTAATAAATGGAATGCACTAGGAAGTGATGTGGTGGAGGCTGACTCCATACACAGTTTCATATGTAGATATGATAGAGCCCAGTAGGCTCAGGAATCTGTACACCAGTTGATTGACAGTTGAGAGGCGGGACCAAAGAGCCAAAGCTCAACCCCCGCAAGCACAATTAGGTGAGTACAATTAGGTGAGTACCAACGGCCACACCCGACCACCACCAGCTGCCACACCCAACAACCACCAACTGCCTCACCCCACCACCACCACTAACTGCCACACTCCACCACCACCACCAACTGCCACACCCCACCACCATCACTAACTGCCACACTCCACCACCACCAATTGCCACATCCCACCACCACCACCACCACTACCACCAACTGCCACACACCACCACGACCACCAACTGCCACTCCCCACCACCACCAACTGCCACATCCCACTACCACCAACTGCCACACCCTTCTACCACCACCAACTGCCACACTCCACCACCACCACCAATTGCCTCACTCCACCTTCACCAACTGTCACATCCCACCACTACCACAACCACATCCAACTGCGACATCCCACCACCACCACCAACAACTGCCAAACCCCACCTCAACCACCAACTGCCACATCCCACCACCACCAACTGCCACACCCCACCACCACCAACTGCCACACCCTACCACCACCAACAACTGCCACACCCCAACACCACCACCAACGGCCACACCCAACCACCAGTAACTGCCAGACCCCACCACCACCAACTGCCACATCCCACCACCACCACCACTACCACCAACTGCCACACCCCACCACCCCCACCAACTGCCACACCCCACTACCACCACCAACTGACAAACCCCACCACCACCAACTGCCACATCCCACTACCACTAACTGCCACACCCCACCACCACCAACTGCCACACCCTGCCATCACCACTAACTGCCTTACCCCAACACCACCACCAACGGCCACACCCGACACCACCACCAACTGCCACACCCAACGACCACCAACTGCCTCACCCCACCACCACCACCAACTGCCACACCCCACCACCACACCCAACTGCCATATCCCACCAACACCACCACCACCTCGACCACCAAATGCCACACCCCACCACCACCACCAACTGCCACTCCCCACCACCACCACCAACTGCCACATCCCACCACCACCAACTGCCACAACCCACTACCACCACCAACTGCCAAACCCACCACTACCAACTGCCACATCCCACCACCACGAACTGCCACACCCCACCACCACCATCTGCCACACCTCACCACCACCAACTACTGCCACACCCCACCTCCACCACCAACTGCCAAACCCCACCACAACCAACTGCCACACCCTACTACCACCACCATCTGCCACACCTCACCACCACCAACAACTGCCACATCCCACCACCACCAACTGCCAAACCACACCACCACCACCATCTGCCACACCCCACTACCACCAACTGCCACACCCCATCACCACCATCTGCCACACCCCACCACCACCACCAACTGCCACAGCCCACCACCACCATCAACTGCTACACCAAACAACAACCAACTGCCACACCCCCACCACCATCACCAACTGGCACAACCCAACACCACCACCAACTGCCACACCCCACCACCACCAACTTCCACACCCCACCACCACCACCAACTGCCACACCCCACCACCACCAACTGCCACACCCTACCACCACCACCAACTGCCACACCCTAACACCACCACCAACGGCCACACCAGACCACCACCAGCTGCCACACCCAACAACCACCAACTGCCTCACCCCACCACCACCACCAACTGCCACACTCCACCACCACCACCAACTGCCACACCCCACCACCATCACTAACTGCCACACTCCACCACCACCAATTGCCACATCCCACCACCACCACCACCACTACCACCAACTGCCACACACCACCATGACCACCAACTGCCACTCCCCACCACCACCAACTGCCACATCCCACTACCACCAACTGCCACACCCTTCTACCACCACCAACTGCCACACTCCACCACCACCACCAATTGCCTCACTCCACCTTCACCAACTGTCACATCCCACCACTACCACAACCACATCCAACTGCGACATCCCACCACCACCACCAACAACTGCCAAACCCCACCTCAACCACCAACTGCCACATCCCACCACCACCAACTGCCACACCCCACCACCACCAACTGCCACACCCTACCACCACCAACAACTGCCACACCCCAACACCACCACCAACGGCCACACCCAACCACCACCAACTGCCAGACCCCACCACCACCAACTGCCACATCCCACCACCACCACCACCACCCCCAACTGCCACATCCCACCACGACCACCACCTCCAATTGCCACCTTCCATTACCACCAACTGCCACATCCCACCACCACCACCACTACCACCAACTGCCACACCCCACCACCCCCACCAACTGCCACACCCCACTACCACCACCAACTGACAAACCCCACCACCACCAACTGCCACATCCCACTACCACTAACTGCCACACCCCACCACCACCAACTGCCACACCCTGCCATCACCACTAACTGCCTCACCCCAACACCACCACCAACGGCCACACCCGACACCACCACCAACTGCCACACCCAACGACCACCAACTGCCTCACCCTACCACCACCACCAACTGCCACACCCCACCACCACACCCAACTGCCATATCCCACCAACACCACCACCACCTCGACCACCAACTGCCACACCCTGCCATCACCACTAACTGCCTCACCCCAACACCACCACCAACGGCCACACCCGACACCACCACCAACTGCCACACCCAACGACCACCAACTGCCACACCCCACCACCATCACTAACTGCCACACTCCACCACCACCAATTGCCACATCCCACCACCACCACTACCACCAACTGCCACACACCACCACGACCACCAACTGCCACTCCCCACCACCACCAACTACCACATCCCACTACCACCAACTGCCACACCCTTCTACCACCACCAACTGCCACACTCCACCACCACCACCAATTGCCTCACTCCACCTTCACCAACTGTCACATCCCACCACTACCACAACCACATCCAACTGCGACATCCCACCACCACCACCAACAACTGCCAAACCCCACCTCAACCACCAACTGCCACATCCCACCACCACCAACTGCCACAACCCACCACCACCTCCACCAGCTGCCACACCCCACCACTACCAACTGCCGCATCCTTCCACCACCAACTGCCACACCCCACCACCATCATCTGCCACACCCCACCACCACTACCAACTGCCACACCCCAACACCACCAACAACTGCCACATCCCACCACCACCTCCACCACCACCACCAACTGCCACACCCCACTACCACCAATTCCACATCCCACCACCACCAACTGCCACACCCCACCACCACCAACTGCCACACCCTACATCCACCAACAACTGCCACACCCCAACACCACCACCAACGGCCACACCCTACCACCACCAACTGCCACACCCCACCACCACCAACTGCCACACCCCACCACCACCACCAACAGCCACACCCCACCACCACCACCAACTGCCACACCCAACCACCCCCAACTGCCACATCCCACCACAACCACCACCTCCAATTGCCACCTTCCATTACCACAACTGCCAAATCCCACCACCACCACCACTACCACCAACTGCCACACCCCACCACCACCACCAACTGCCACTCCCCACTACCACCACCAACTGTCAAACCCCACCACCACCAACTGCCACATCCCACTACCACCAACTGCCACACCCCACCACCACCAACTGCCACACCCTGCCATCACCACCAACTGCCACACCCCAACACCACCACCAACGGCCACACCCGACACCACCAACTGCCACATCCTACCACCACCACCACCACAACCAACTGCCACATCCCACCACCACCACCAATTGCCACATCCCACCACCACCACCACCAACTGCCACATCCCACCACAACCACCACAACCAACTGCCACATCCCACCACCACCACCATCATCTGCCACACCCCACCACCACCACTAACTGCCGCACCCCACCACCACCACCAACTGCCACACCCCAACACCACCACCAACTGCCACACCCCACCACCACCAACTTCCACACCCCACCGCCACCCCCAACTGCCACACCCCACCACCACCAACTGTCACACCCTACCACCACCACCAACTGCCACACCCTAACACCACCACCAACGGCCACACCAGACCACCACCAGCTGCCACACACAACAACCACCAACTGCCTCACCCCACCACCACCACCAACTGCCACACTCCACCACCACCACCAACTGCCACACCCCACCACCATCACTAACTGCCACACTCCACCACCACCAATTGCCACATCCCACCACCACCACCACCACTACCACCAACTGCCACACACCACCACGACCACCAACTGCCACTCCCCACCACCACCAACTGCCACATCCCACCACCACCAACTGCCACACCCTTCTACCACCACCAACTGCCACATTCCACCACCACCACCAATTGCCTCACTCACCTTCACCAACTGTCACATCCCACCACTACCACAACCACATCCAACTGCGACATCCCACCACCACCACCAACAACTGCCAAACCCCACCTCAACCACCAACTGCCACATCCCACCACCACCAACTGCCACAACCCACCACCACCTCCACCAGTTGCCACACCCCACCACTACCAACTGCCACATCCTACCACCACCAACTGCCACACCCCACCACCATCATCTGCCACACCCCACCACCACTACCAACTGCCACACCCCAACACCACCAACAACTGCCACATCCCACCACCACCTCCACCACCACCACCAACTGCCACACCCCACTACCACCAATTCCACATCCCACCACCACCAACTGCCACACCCCACCACCACCAACTGCCACACCCTACCACCACCAACAACTGCCACACCCCAACACCACCACCAACGGCCACACCCCACCACCACCAACTGCCACACCCCACCACCACCAACTGCCACACCCCACCACCACCACCAACAGCCAGACCCCACCACCACCACCAACTGCCACATCCCACCACAACCACCACCTCCAATTGCCCCCTTCCATTACCACAACTGCCACATCCCACCACCACCACCACTACCACCAACTGCCACACCCCACCATCACCACCAACTGCCACACCCCACTACCACCACCAACTGTCAAACCCCACCACCACCAACTGCCACATCCCACTACCACCAACTGCCACACCCCACCACCACCAACTGCCACACCCTGCCATCACCACCAACTGCCACACCCCAACACCACCACCAACGGCCACACCCGACACCACCAACTGCCACATCCTACCACCACAACCAACTGCCACATCCCACCACCACCACCAATTGCCACATCCCACCACCACCACCACCAACTGCCACATCCCACCACCACCACCACAACCAACTGCCACATCCCACCACCACCACCACTATCTGCCACACCCCACCACCACCACTAACTGCCACACCCCACCACCACCACCAACTGCCACACCCCAACACCACCACCAACTGCCACACCCCACCACCACCAACTTCCACACCCCACCACCACCACCAACTGCCACACCCCACCACCACCAACTGTCACACCCTACCACCACCACCAACTGCCACACCCTAACACCACCACCAACGGCCACACCAGACCACCACCAGCTGCCACACCCAACAACCACCAACTGCCTCACCCCACCACCACCACCAACTGCCACACTCCACCACCACCACCAACTGCCACACCCCACCACCATCACTAACTGCCACACTCCACCACCACCAATTGCCACATCCCACCACCACCACCACCACTACCACCAACTGCCACACACCACCACGACCACCAACTGCCACTCCCCACCACCACCAACTGCCACATGCCACCACCACCAACTGCCACACCCTTCTACCACCACCAACTGCCACACTCCACCACCACCACCAATTGCCTCACTCCACCTTCACCAACTGTCACATCCCACCACTACCACAACCACATCAATCTGCGACATCCCACCACCACCACCAACAACTGCCAAACCCCACCTCAACCACCTACTGCCACATCCCACCACCACCAACTGCCACAACCCACCACCACCTCCACCAGCTACCAAACCCCACCACTACAAACTGCCACATCCTACCACCACCAACTGCCACACCCCACCATTATCATCTGCCACACCCCACCACCACTACCAACTTCCACACCCCAACACCACCAACAACTGCCACATCCCACCACCACCTCCACCACCACCACCAACTGCCACACCCCACTACCACCAATTCCACATCCCACCACCACCACCAACTGCCACACCCCACTACCACCACCAACTGTCAAACCCCACCACCACCAACTGCCACATCCCACTACCACCAACTGCCACACCCCACCACCACCAACTGCCACACCCTGCCATCACCACTAACTGCCACACCCCAACACCACCACCAACGGCCACACCCGACACCACCAACTGCCACACCCAACGACCACCAACAGCCTCACCCCACCACCACCACCAACTGCCACACCCCACCACCACCACCAACTGCCACATCCCACCACCACCACCACCAACTGCCACATCCTACCACCACCACCACCACAACCAACTGCCACATCCCACCACCACCACCAATTGCCACATCCCACCACCACCACCACCAACTGCCACATCCCACCACCACCACTACAACCAACTGCCACATCCCACCACCACCACCACCATCTGCCACACCCCACCACCACCACTAACTGCCACACCCCACCACAACCACCAACTGCCACACCCCAACACCACCACCAACTGCCACACCCCACCACCACCAACTTCCACACCCCACCACCACCACCAATTGCCACACCCCACCACCACCAACTGCCACACCCTACCACCACCAACAACTGCCACACCCCAACACCACCACCAACGGCCACACCCCACCATCACCAACTGCCACACCCCACCACCACCAACTGCCACACCCCACCACCACCACCAACAGCCACACCCCACCACCACCACCAACTGCCACATCCCACCACAACCACCACCTCCAATTGCCCCCTTCCATTACCACAACTGCCACATCCCACCACCACCACCACTACCACCAACTGCCACACCCCACCATCACCACCAACTGCCACACCCCACTACCACCACCAACTGTCAAACCCCACCACCACCAACTGCCACATCCCACTACCACCAACTGCCACACCCCTCCACCACCAACTGCCACACCCTGCCATCACCACCAACTGCCACACCCCCAACACCACCACCAACGGCCACACCCGACACCACCAACTGCCACATCCTACCACCACAACCAACTGCCACATCCCACCACCACCACCAATTGCCACATCCCACCACCACCACCACCAACTGCCACATCCCACCACCACCACCACAACCAACTGCCACATCCCACCACCACCACCACTATCTGCCACACCCCACCACCACCACTAACTGCCACACCCCACCACCACCACCAACTGCCACACCCCAACACCACCACCAGCTGCCACACCCCACCACCACCAACTTCCACACCCCACCACCACCACCAACTGCCACACCCCACCACCACCAACTGTCACACCCTACCACCACCACCAACTGCCACACCCTAACACCACCACCAACGGCCACACCAGACCACCACCAGCTGCCACACCCAACAACCACCAACTGCCTCACCCCACCACCACCACCAACTGCCACACTCCACCACCACCACCAACTGCCACACCCCACCACCATCACTAACTGCCACACTCCACCACCACCAATTGCCACATCCCACCACCATCACCACCACTACCACCAACTGCCACACACCACCACGACCACCAACTGCCACTCCCCACCACCACCAACTGCCACATGCCACCACCACCAACTGCCACACCCTTCTACCACCACCAACTGCCACACTCCACCACCACCACCAATTGCCTCACTCCACCTTCACCAACTGTCACATCCCACCACTACCACAACCACATCAATCTGCGACATCCCACCACCACCACCAACAACTGCCAAACCCCACCTCAACCACCTACTGCCACATCCCACCACCACCAACTGCCACAACCCACCACCACCTCTACCAGCTACCAAACCCCACCACTACAAACTGCCACATCCTACCACCACCAACTGCCACACCCCACCATTATCATCTGCCACACCCCACCACCACTACCAACTGCCACACCCCAACACCACCAACAACTGCCACATCCCACCACCACCTCCACCACCACCACCAACTGCCACACCCCACTACCACCAATTCCACATCCCACCACCACCACCAACTGCCACACCCCACTACCACCACCAACTGTCAAACCCCACCACCACCAACTGCCACATCCCACTACCACCAACTGCCACACCCCACCACCACCAACTGCCACACCCTGCCATCACCACTAACTGCCACACCCCAACACCACCACCAACGGCCACACCCGACACCACCAACTGCCACACCCAACGACCACCAACAGCCTCACCCCACCACCACCACCAACTGCCACACCCCACCACCACCACCAACTGCCACATCCCACCACCACCACCACCAACTGCCACATCCTACCACCACCACCACCACAACCAACTGCCACATCCCACCACCACCACCAATTGCCACATCCCACCACCACCACCACCAACTGCCACATCCCACCACCACCACTACAACCAACTGCCACATCCCACCACCACCACCACCATCTGCCACACCCCACCACCACCACTAACTGCCACACCCCACCACAACCACCAACTGCCACACCCCAACACCACCACCAACTGCCACACCCCACCACCACCAACTTCCACACCCCACCACCACCACCAATTGCCACACCCCACCACCACCAACTGCCACACCCTACCACCACCACCAACTGCCACACCCTAACACCACCACCAATAGTTAATAAATGGAATGCACTAGGAAGTGATGAGGTGGAGGCTGACTCCATACACAGTTTCAAATGTAGATATGATAGAGCCCAGTAGGCTCAGGAATCTGTACACCAGTTGATTGACAGTTGAGAGGCGGGACCAAAGAGCCAAAGCTAAACCCCCGCAAGCACAATTAGGTGAGTACAATTAGGTGAGTACCAACGGCCACACCCGACCACCACCAGCTGCCACACCCAACAACCACCAACTGCCTCACCCCACCACCACCACTAACTGCCACACTCCACCACCACCACCAACTGCCACACCCCACCACCATCACTAACTGCCACACTCCACCACCACCAATTGCCACATCCCACCACCACCACCACCACTACCACCAACTGCCACACACCACCACGACCACCAACTGCCACTCCCCACCACCACCAACTGCCACATCCCACCACCACCAACTGCCACACCCTTCTACCACCACCAACAGCCACACTCCACCACCACCACCAATTGCCTCACTCACCTTCACCAACTGTCACATCCCACCACTACCACAACCACATCCAACTGCGACATCCCACCACCACCACCAACAACTGCCAAACCCCACCTCAACCACCAACTGCCACATCCCACCACCACCAACTGCCACAACCCACTACCACCTCCACCAGCTGCCACACCCCACCACCACCAACTGCCACACCCCACCATTATCATCTGCCACACCCCACCACCACTACCAACTGCCACACCCCAACACAACCAACAACTGCCACATCCCACCACCACCTCCACCACCACCACCAACTGCCACACCCCACTACCACCAATTCCACATCCCACCACCACCAACTGCCACACCCCACCACCACCAACTGCCACACCCTACCACCATCAACAACTGCCACACCCCAACACCACCACCAACGGCCACACCCAACCACCACCAACTGCCACACCCCACCACCACCAACTGCCACACCCCACCACCACCACCAACAGCCACACCCCACCACCACCACCAACTGCCACACCCAACCACCCCCAACTGCCACATCCCACCACAACCACCACCTCCAATTGCCACCTTCCATTACCACCAACTGCCACATCCCACCACCACCACCACTACCACCAACTGCCACACCCCACCACCACCACCAACTGCCACACCCCACTACCATCACCAACTGTCAAACCCCATTACCAGCAACTGCCACATCCCACTACCACCAACTGCCACACCCCACCACCACCAACTGCCACACCCTGCCATCACCACCAACTGCCACACCCCAACACCACCACCAACGGCCACACCCGACACCACCAACTGCCACACCCAACGACCACCAACTGCCTCACCCCACCACCACCAACAACTGCCACACCCCACCACCACCAACAACTGCCACATCCCACCACCACCACCACCAACTGCCATATCCTACCACCACCACCACCACAACAAACTGCCACATCCCACCACCACCACCAATTGCCACATCCCACCACCACCACCACCAACTGCCACATCCCACCACCACCACCACAACCAACTGCCACATCCCACCACCACCACCACCACCACCATCTGCCACACCCCACGACCACCACTAACTGCCACACCCCACCACCACCACCAACTACCACACTCCACCACCACCAGCTGCCACCTCCCACCACCACCACCAAGCTTCTAAATGCCACATCCCACCACCACCACTAATAGCCACACCTCACCACTACCACCTGCCACATTCCACCACCCTCACCACCTTCATCGGCCACATCCCACCACCACAACCAACTGCCACGTCGCTCAACCTCCACCAACTGCCACATCCCACCACCACCACCACTACCACCACCAACCGTCACACCCCACCACCGCTAACTGCCATATCCCATCACCACCAACTGCACACCCCACCACCACCAACTGCCACACTCCACTACCAACTGCCACATCCCACCTCCACCACCAACTGCCACACCCCACCACCACCACCAACTGCCACATCCCACCACCACCAACTGCTACACCCAACCACCACCAACTGCCACACCCCACCACCATCACCACTACCACTAATTGCCACACCCCACCAACACTAACTACCACATCCCACCACCATCACCACTACCACTAATTGCCCACCCCACCACCACCACCAACCGCTTTACCCAACAACCACCTACTGCCATATCCTACTACCACCACCAACTGCCACACCCCACCACCACCACCTACTACCACACCCCACCACCACCACCAAAAGCCACACCAAAACCACCACCAACTGCCACATCCCACCACCACCACCACCACTACCACCAACTGCCACACCCCACCACCACCAACAACTGCCACATCCCACCACCACTACCACCAACTGCCACACCCCACCACCACCACCAACTGCCACACCCCACCACCACCAACTGCCAAACCCTACCACCACCACCAACTGCCACACCCCAACACCACCACAAACGGCCACACCCGATCACCACCAACTGCCACACCCAACGACCACCAACTGCCTCACCCCACCTCCACCACCAACTGCCACACCCCACCACCACCCCCAACTGCCATATCCTACCACCAACACCACAACCTCGACCACCAACTGCCACACCCCATCACCACCACCAACTGTCACACCCCACCACCACCACCAACTGCCACACTCCACCACCACCAACTGCCACATCCCACCACCACTACCATCAACTGCCACACCCCACCACTACCACTAACTGCCACACCCCACAACCACCAACTGCCACATCCCACCACCACCAACTGCCACACCCCACTACCACCACCAACTGCCAAACCCCACCACCACCAACTGCCACACCCCACCACCACTACCAACTGCCACATCCCACCACCACCAACTGCCACCCCTCACCACCACCATCTGCCACACCCCACCACCACCACCAACTGCCACACCCCAACCCCACCACCAACTGCCACACCCCACCATCATCACCAACTGCCACACCCCAACACCACCACCAACTGCCATATCCTACCACCACCACCACTACTACCACCAACTGCCACACCCCACCACCACCACCAACTGCCACACCCCACCACCACCACTAACTGCCACATCCCACCACCACCAACTGCCACACCCCACCACCACCAACTGCCACAGCCAACCACCACCAACTGCCACACCCCACCACCATCACCAACTGCCACACCCCAACACCACCACCAACTGCCATATCCCACTAACACCACCACCAACTGCCACACACCACCACCACCACCAGCTGCCACACCCAACCACCACCAACTGCCTCACCCCAAAACCACCACCAACTGCCACACCCCACCACCACCACCACCACCACCAGCTGCCACACCCCACCACCACCACCAACTGCCACACTCTATGTTACGGACCCGAGCCCAGCGTCCGAGCACGGAGCAGTGACGACCACGCTATCTGTGGGTCAGCTCCCGAAACCCCCTCCAAATGGACGACGCCATCGAGTGAGGATGAGATATACTGGCCACAAGGGCTAGTTTCCCGTCCTGATCGGCTCATAACACAGCCGCTGCTGACCTCTGGGGAGGTGGGGCTTAGGCAGCAACGCCATCTATGGAGTGGATACGTCGGGCGTTTGTGTCTAAGCCTGTAAGTGAGGTGCCCTAGAGTGTCCCTATTACTGATGACGTGTTTGATTACAGAGTCGACCTGGGACTGCTGTAATGGAAGGTGGATCAGTCTACCCAAAGCAGCCGTCTTGTCTCCAAGTGTTTGCTGCAGCAGCTGTGAGTCGCCCCCCGGGATGAACACTGTGGTGTTACCCTGCCTGTGACGTGGCAGTTGAGGGATTGTCGTACCCGGGACTGACTGGTGGAGACGCTTAACCACTGGGGCGTTGTAGTGAGGAGAGTGGTCTGTGGGATCACTCGAGGCTCCTGACTAGGGTTCGCGACCTTTGTATCGGTCGTGGAGTGGCCTAACCAGCGTTGCAGATTGGAACCTGCCAGTTACCTGCTGGACTTGTGGTTGACCGCCTCCACGACGGTGCCCCCAGTGGAACTGTGATCTGGCTGGCCTGTGGCCAGGGTAGACTCAGGAGAATCGAAGGATTCGTAGTGAGGCCACAAGAGAACCAAGAGCTTAGCACCGTTGAGCACCGTGAACGTCCAGAGTCTTCAGAGGAAGACTACGTTGTATATTCTAGTGTTTATACCCCCCCCCCCTCCCCGTGTAATCTTTTATATAGTATTTATGGTGATGGTGACAATTATATTATTAAGTTTTTGCCTTTATTTCCCTTCCCCTTTAATTTACTTGCGTTACGGATCACATCCCTTGAAAGCCACTACTAGCTTGGGGCCGGATACCCTACCTCTAACAACATCAGAGAAAGAACCCAGTTGCGACCCGAGAGGGCCGTAACACTCTAACAACACCACCAACGCCACACTCAACCACCACCAGCTGCCACACTCAACCACCACCAACTGCCACACCCTACCACCACCACCAACTGCCACACCCCAACACCACCACCAACTGCCACACCCCACCACCACCAACTGCCACATCCCACTACCACCAACTGACACACCCCACCACCACCAACTGCCACACCCCACCACCACCACCAACTGCCACACCCCAACACCACCAACTGCCACATCCCACCACCACCAACTGCCACACCCCACCACCACCAACTGCCACACCCTACCACCACCACCAACTGCCACACCCTACCACCACCACCAACTGCCACACCCTACCACCACCACCAACTGCCACACCCCAACACCACCACCAACGGCCACACCCGACCACCACCACCAACTGCCACACCCCAACACCACCACCAACGGCCACACCCGACCACCACCAACTGCCACACCCAACGACCACCAACTGCCACACCCCAACACCACCACCAACGGCCACACCCGACCACCACCAACGGCCACACCCAACGACCACCCCCAACTGCCATATCCCACCACCAACACCACAACGTCGACCACCAACTGCCACACCCTACCACCACCACCAACTGCCACACCCCAACACCACCACCAACTGCCACACCCCACCACACCAACTGCCACATCCCACTACCACCAACTGACACACCCCACCACCACCAACTGCCACACCCCACCACTACCACCAACTGCCACACCCCACCACCACTACTAACTGCCACCCCCCACAACCACCAATTGCCACATCCCACCACCACCAACTGCCACACCCCACCACCACTACTAACTGCCACACCTCACTACCACCACCAACTGCCAAACCCCACAACTACCAACTGCCATATCCCACCACCACCAACTTGGTGGTGGTGGTGGTGGTTATGGTGGTGGAGTGTGGCAGCAGGTGGTTGTTATTGTGGTGGAGTGTGGCAGCAAGTGGTGGTTTTGGTGGTGGAGTGTGGCAGCAGATGGTGGTTATGGTGGTTGAGTGTGGCAGCAGATGGTGGTTATGGTGGTGGAGTGCGGCAGCAGGTGGTGGTTATGGTGATGGAGTGTGGCAGCAGGTGGTGGTTATGGTGGTAGAGTGTGGCAGAAGGTGGTGGAGTGTGGCAGCAGGTGGTGGTTATGGTGGTGGAGTGTGGCAGCAGGTGGTGGTTATGGTGGTGGAGTATGGCTGCAGGTGGTGGTTATGGTAGTGGAGTGTGGCAGCAGGTGGTGGTTATGGTGGTGGAGTGTGGCAGCAGGTTGTGGAGTGTTGCAGCAGGTGGTGGTTATGGTGGTGGAGTGTGGCAGCAGGTGGTGAAGTGTGGCAGCGGGTGGTGGTTATGGTGGTGGAGTGTGGCAGCAGGTGGTGGTTCTGGTGGTTGAGTGTGGCAGCAGATGGTGGTTATGGTGGTGGAGTGCGGCAGCAGGTGATGGTTAAGGAAATGGAGTTTGGCAGCAGGTGGTGGTTATGGTGGTGGGGTGTGGCAGCAGGTGGTGGTTATGGTGGTGGGGTGTGGCAGCAGGTGGTGGTTATGGTGGTTGAGTGTGGCAGCAGATGGTGGTTATGGTGGTGGAGTCCGGCAGCAGGTGGTGGTTAAGGAAATGGAGTGTGACAGCAGGTGGTGGTTATGGTGGTGGAGTGTGGCAGCAGGTGGTGGTTATGGTGGTGGAGTGTGGCAGCAGGTGGTGGTTATGTTGGTGGAGTGTGGCAGCAGGTGGTGGTGGTGGTATTGGTGTGTGGCAGCAGGTGGTGGTGGTGGAGTGTAGCAGCAGGTGGTGGTTATGGTGGTGGAGTGTGGCAGCAGGTGGTGTTTATGGTGGTGGAGTGTGGCAGCAGGTGGTGGTTATGGTGGTGGAGTGTGGCAGCAGGTGGTGGTTATGGTGGTTGAGTGTGGCAGCAGATGGTGGTTATGGTGGTGGAGGGCGGCAGCAGGTGGTGGTTATGGTGGTGGAGTGTTGTTGCAGGTGGTAGTTTTGGTGGTGGAGTGTGGCAGCAGGTGGTGGTGGTGGTGTTGGTGTGTGGCAGCAGGTGGTGGTTGTGGAGTGTAGCAGCAGGTGGTGGTTATGGTGGTGGAGTGTGGCAGCAGGTTGTGGTTATGGTGGTGGAGTGTGGTAGCAGGTGGTGGTGGTGGTGTTGGTGTGTGGCAGCAGGTGGTGGTGGTGGAGTGTAGCAGCAGGTGGTGGTTATGGTGGTGGAGTGTGGCAGCAGGAGGTGGTAGTGGTAGTGATGGAGTGTGGCAGCAGGTGGTGGTTTTGGTGGTGGAGTTTGGCAGCATGTGGTGGATATGGTGGTGGAGTGTGACAGCAGGTGGTGGTTATGGTGGTGGAGTGTGGCAGCAAGTGGTGGTTATGGTGATGGAGTGTGGCAGCAAGTGGTGGTTATGGTGGTGGAGTGTGGCAGCAAGTGGTGGTTATGGTGCTGGAGTGTGGCAGCAAGTGGTGGTTATGGTGGTGGAGTGTGGCAGCAAGTGGTGGTTATGGTGGTGGAGTGTGGCAGCAGGTGGTGGTTATGGTGGTGGAGTGAGGCCGGAGGTGGTGGTTATGGTGGTGGAGTGTGAAACAGGTGGTGGTTTTGGTGGTGGAATGTGGCAGCAGGTGGTGGTTATCATGGTGGAGTGCGGCAGCAGGTGGTGGTCATGGTGGTGGAGTGGGGCAGCTGGTGGTGCTTATGGTGATGGAGTGTGGCAACAGGTGGTGGAGGTGGAGTGTGTCAGCAGGTGGTGGTTATGGTGGTGGAGTGTGGCCGCAGGTGGTGGTTATGGTTGTGGAGTGTGGTAGCGATCGTGGAGCTGGTGGTGGTGGAGCGTGGCAGGTGGTGGTGGTTGAGTGTGGCTGCAGGTGGTGGTTATGGTAAAGGAGTGTGGTGGTTATGGTGGTGGAGTGTGGCAGCAGGTGGTGGTTATGGTGGTGGAGTGTGGCAGCAGGTGGTGGTTATTGTGGTGGAGTGTGGCAGCAGGTGGTGGTAGTGGTGGTGGTGGAGTGTGGCAGTAGGTGGTGGTTATGGTAATGGAGTGTGGCAGCAGGTGGTAGTTAAGGAAATGGATTGTGGCAGCAGGTGGTGGTGGTGGAGTGTGGCAGCAGGTGGTGGTAGTTAAGGAAATGGATTGTGGCAGCAGGTGGTGGTAGTGGTGGTGGTGGAGTGTGGCAGCAGGTGGTGGTTTTTGTGGTGGAGTGTGGCAGCAGGTGGTGGTAGTGGTGGTGGTGGAGTGTGGCAGCAGGTGGTGGTTTTTGTGGTGGAGTGTGGCAGCAGGTGGTGGTAGTGGTGGTGGAGTGTGGCAGCAGGTGGTGGTTATGGTGGTGGAGTGTGGCATCAGGTGGTGGTTAACGTGGTGGAGTGTGGCAGCAGGTGGTGGTTATGGTGGTGGAGTGTGGCAGCAGATGGTGGTTATGGTGGTGGAGTGTGGCAGCAGGTGGTGGTTATGGTGGTGGAGTGTGGCAGCAGGTGGTGGTTATGGTGGTGGAGTATGGCAGCAGGTGGTGGTTATGGTGGTGGAGTGTGGCAGCAGGTGGTGGTGGTGGTGAAGTGTGGCAGCAGGTGGTGGTTATGGTGGTGGAGTGTGGCAGCAGGTTGTGGTTATGGTGGTGGAGTGTGGCAGCAGGTGGTGGTTATGGTGGTGGAGTGTGGCAGCAGGTTGTGGTTATGGTGGTGGAGTGTGGTAGCAGGCGGTAGTGGTGGTGGTGGAGTGTGGAAGCAGGTGGTGGTGGTGGAGTGTGGCAGCAGGTGGTGGTTATGGTGGTGGAGTGTGGCAGCAGGTGGTGGTTATGGTGGTGGAGTGCGGCAGCAGGTTGTGGTTATGGTGGTGGAGTGTGGCTGCAAGTGGTGGCTATGATGGTCGAGTGTGGCAGCAGGTGGTGGTTATGGTGGTGGAGTGTTGCAGCAGGTGGTGATGATGTAGTGTGGCCGCAGGTGATGGTTATGGTGGTGGAGTGTGGCAGGAAGGTGGTTGTTATGGTGATGGAGTGTGGCGGCAGGTGGGTGTTATAGTAGTGGAGTGAGGCAGCAGATGGTGGTTATGGTGATGGAGTGTGGCAGCAGGTGGTGGTTATGGTGGTAGAGTGTGGCAGAAGGTGGTGGAGTGTGGCATCAGGTGGTGGTTATGGTGGTGGAGTGTGGCAGCAGGTTGTGGAGTGTTGCAGCAGGTGGTGGTTATGGTGGTGGAGTGTGGCAGCAGGTGGTGAAGTGTGGCAGCGGGTGGTGGTTATGGTGGTGGAGTGTGGCAGCAGGTGGTGGTTCTGGTGGTTGAGTGTGGCAGCAGATGGTGGTTATGGTGGTGGAGTGCGGCAGCAGGTGGTGGTTAAGGAAATGGAGTGTGGCAGCAGGTGGTGGTTATGGTGGTGGAGTGTGGCAGCAGGTGGTGGTTATGGTGGTTGAGTGTGGTAGCAGATGGTGGTTATGGTGGTGGAGTGCGGCAGCAGGTGGTGGTTAAGGAAATGGAGTGTGACAGCAGGTGGTGGTTATGGTGGTGGAGTGTGGCAGCAGGTGGTGGTTATGGTGGTGGAGTGTGGCAGCAGGTGGTGGTTATGTTGGTGGAGTGTGGCAGCAGGTGGTGGTATTGGTGTGTGGCAGCAGGTGGTGTTTATGGTGGTGGAGTGTGGCAGCAGGTGGTGGTTATGGTGGTGGAGTGTGGCAGCAGGTGGTGGTTATGGTGGTGGAGTGTGGCAGCAGGTGGTGTTTATGGTGGTGGAGTGTGGCAGCAGGTGGTGGTTATGGTGGTGGAGTGTGGCAGCAGGTGGTGGTTATGGTGGTTGAGTGTGGCAGCAGATGGTGGTTAAGGTGGTGGAGGGCGGAAGCAGGTGGTGGTTATGGTGGTGGAGTGTTGTTGCAGGTGGTAGTTTTGGTGGTGGAGTGTGGCAGCAGGTGGTGGTGGTGGTGTTGGTGTGTGGCAGCAGGTGGTGGTTGTGGAGTGTAGCAGCAGGTGGTGGTTATGGTGGTGGAGTGTGGCAGCAGGTTGTGGTTATGGTGGTGGAGTGTGGTAGCAGGTGGTGGTGGTGGTGTTGGTGTGTGGCAGCAGGTGGTGGTGGTGGAGTGTAGCAGCAGGTGGTGGTTATGGTGGTGGAGTGTGGCAGCAGGAGGTGGTAGTGGTAGTGATGGAGTGTGGCAGCAGGTGGTGGTTTTGGTGGTGGAGTTTGGCAGCATGTGGTGGATATGGTGGTGGAGTGTGACAGCAGGTGGTGGTTATGGTGGTGGAGTGTGGCAGCAGGTGGTGGTTATGGTGATGGAGTGTGGCAGCAAGTGGTGGTTATGGTGGTGGAGTGTGGCAGCAAGTGGTGGTTATGGTGCTGGAGTGTGGCAGCAAGTGGTGGTTATGGTGGTGGAGTGTGGCAGCAAGTGGTGGTTATGGTGGTGGAGTGTGGCAGCAGGTGGTGGTTATGGTGATGGAGTGTAGCCGGAGGTGGTGGTTATGGTGGTGGAGTGTGAAACAGGTGGTGGTCATGGTGGTGGAGTGGGGCAGCTGGTGGTGCTTATGGTGATGGAGTGTGGCAACAGGTGGTGGAGGTGGAGTTTGTCAGCAGGTGGTGGTTATGGTGGTGGAGTGTGGCCGCAGGTGGTGGTTATGGTTGTGGAGTGTGGTAGCGATCGTGGAGCTGGTGGTGGTGGAGTGTGGCAGGTGGTGGTGGTTGAGTGTGGCTGCAGGTGGTGGTTATGGTAAAGGAGTGTGGTGGTTATGGTGGTGGAGTGTGGCAGCAGGTGGTGGTTATGGTGGTGGAGTGTGGCAGCAGGTGGTGGTTATTGTGGTGGAGTGTGGCAGCAGGTGGTGGTAGTGGTGGTGGTGGAGTGTGGCAGTAGGTGGTGGTTATGGTAATGGAGTGTGGCAGCAGGTGGTAGTTAAGGAAATGGATTGTGGCAGCAGGTGGTGGTGGTGGAGTGTGGCAGCAGGTGGTGGTAGTTAAGGAAATAGATTGTGGCAGCAGGTGGTGGTAGTGGTGGTGGTGGAGTGTGGCAGCAGGTGGTGGTTTTTGTGGTGGAGTGTGGCAGCAGGTGGTGGTAGTGGTGGTGGTGGAGTGTGGCAGCAGGTGGTGGTTTTTGTGGTGGAGTGTGGCAGCAGGTGGTGGTAGTGGTGGTGGAGTGTGGCAGCAGGTGGTGGTTATGGTGGTGGAGTGTGGCATCAGGTGGTGGTTAACGTGGTGGAGTGTGGCAGCAGGTGGTGGTTATTGTGGTGGAGTATGGCAGCAGGTGGTGGTTATGGTGGTGGAGTGGGGCAGCAGGTGGTGGTTATGGTGGAGTTTAGCAGCAGGTGGTGGTTATGGTGGTGGAGTTTAGCAGCAGGTGGTGGTTATGGTGGTGGAGTGGGGCAGCAGGTGGTGGTGGTGGTGGTGGTGGAGTGTGGCAGCAGGTGGTGGTGGAGTGTGGCAGCAGGTGTTGGTTATGGTAGTGGAGTGTGGCATCAGGTTGTGGTTATGGTGGTGGAGTGTGGTAGCAGGTGGTGGTGGTGGAGTGTGGCAGCAGGTGGTGGCGGTGGAGTGTGGCAGCAGGTGGTGGTTATAGTAGTGGAGAGTGGCAGCAGGTGGTGGTTATGGTGTGGAGTGTGGCAGCAGGTGGTGGGTATGGTGGTGGAGTTTAGCAGCAGGTGGTGGTTATGGTGGTGGGGTTTTGCAGCAGGTGGTGGTTATGGTGGTGGAGTGTGGCAGCAGTTGGTGGTTAAGGAAATTGAGTTTGGCAGCAGGTGGTGGTTATGGTGGTGGAGTGTGGCAGCAGGTGGTGATTATGGTGGTGGAGTGTGGCAGCAGGTGGTGATTATGGTGGGGGAGTGTGGCAGCAGGTGGTGTTTATGGTGGTGGAGTGTGGCAGCAGTTGGTGGTTATGGTGGTGGAGTGTGGCAGCAGTTGGTGGTTATGGTGGTGGAGTGTGGCAGCAGGTGGTGTTTATGGTAATGGAGTGTGGCAGCAGATGGTGGTTATGGTGGTGAAGAGCGGCAGCAGGCGGTGGTTATAGTGGTGGAGTGAGGCAGCAGGTGGTAGTTACAGTGGTGGAGTGTGGCAGCAGGTGGTGATTATGGTGGTGGAGTGTGGCAGCAGGTGGTGGTTATGGTGGTGGAGTGAGGCAGCAGGTGGTGGTTATGGTGGTGCAGTGAGGCAGCAAGTGGTGGTTTTGGTGGTGGAGTGTGGCAGCAGGTGGTAGTTACAGTGGTGGAGTGTGGCAGCAGGTGGTGGTTATGGTGGTGGAGTGTGGTAACGGATGGTGGTGGTGGTGGAGTGTGGCAGCATGTGGTGGTTATTTTGGTGGAGTGTGGCAGCAGGTGGTAGTTATTGTGGTGGAGTGTGGCAGCAGGTGGTGGTTATGGTGGTGGAGTGTGGCAGCAGGTGGTGGTTTTGGTGGCGGAGTTTGGCAGCAGGTGGTGGTTACGGTGGTGGGGTGTGGCAGCAGGTGGTGGTTATGGTGGTGGGGTGTGGCAGCAGGTGGTGGTTATGGTGGTGGAGTGTGGCAGCAGGTGGTGGTTATGGTGGTGGAGTGTGGCAGCAGGTGGTGGTTTTGGTGGCGGAGTTTGGCAGCAGGTGGTGGTTATGGTGGTGGGGTGTGGCAGCAGGTGGTGGTTATGGTGGTGGGGTGTGGCAGCAGGTGGTGGTTATGGTGGTGGGGTGTGGCAGCAGGTGGTGGTTATGGTGGTGGAGTGTGGCAGCAGGTGGTGGTTATGGTGGTGGAGTGTGGCAGCAGGTGGTGGTTATGATGGTGGAGTGTGGCTGCAAGTGGAGGTTATGGTGGTGGAGTGTGGCAGTAGATGGTGGTTATGGTGGTGGAGTGTGGCTGCAAGTGGTGGCTATGGTGGTGGAGTGTGGCAGCAGGTGGTGGAATGTGGCAGCAGGTGGTGGTTATGGTGGTGGAGTGTGGCAGCAGGTGGTGGTTATGGTGGTGGAGTGTGGCAGCAGGTGGTGTTTATGGTGGTGGAGTGTGGCAGCAAGTGGTGGTTATGGTGGTGGAGTGTGGCAGCAGGTGGTGTTTATGGTGGTGGAGTGTGGCAGCAGATGGTGGTTATGGTGGTGAAGAGCGGCAGCAGGTGGTGGTTATGGTGGTGGAGTGAGGCAGCAGGTGGTGGTTATGGTGGTGGAGTGAGGCAGCAGGCGGTGGTTTTGGTGGTGGAGAGTGGCTGCAGGTGGTGGCTATGATGGTAGAGTGTGGCAGCAGGTTTTGGTTATGGTGGTGGAGTGTGGCAGCAGGTGGTAGTTATGGTGGTGGAGTGAGGGCGCAGGTAGTGGTTATGGTGGTGGAGTGTGGCAGCAGGTGGTGGTTAATGTGGTGGAGTGTGGCAGCAGGTGGTGGTTATGGTGGTGGAGTGTGGTAGCGGATGGTGGTGGTGGTGGAGTGTGGCAGCATGTGGTGGTTATGGTGGTGGAGTGTGGCAGCAGGTGGTGGTTATGGTGGTGGAGTGTGGCAGCAGGTGGTGGTTATGGTGGTGGAGTGTGGCAGCAGGTGGTGGTTATGGTGGTGGAGTGTGGCAGCAGGTGGTGGTTACAGTGGTGGAGTGTGGCAGCAGGTGGTGATTATGGTGGTGGAGTGTGGCAGCAGGTGGTAGTTATGGTGGTGGAGTTTAGCAGCAGGTGGTGGTTATGGTGGTGGGGTGTGGCAGCAGGTGGTGGTTATGGTGGTGGGGTGTGGCAGCAGGTGGTGGTTATGGTGGTGGAGTGTGGCAGCAGGTGGTGGTTATGGTGGTGGAGTGTGGCAGCAGGTGGTGGTTATGATGGTGGAGTGTGGCTGCAAGTGGAGGTTATGGTGGTGGAGTGTGGCAGTAGATGGTGGTTATGGTGGTGGAGTGTGGCTGCAAGTGGTGGCTATGGTGGTGGAGTGTGGCAGCAGGTGGTGGAATGTGGCAGCAGGTGGTGGTTATGGTGGTGGAGTGTGGCAGCAGGTGGTGGTTATGGTGGTGGAGTGTGGCAGCAGGTGGTGTTTATGGTGGTGGAGTGTGGCAGCAAGTGGTGGTTATGGTGGTGGAGTGTGGCAGCAGGTGGTGTTTATGGTGGTGGAGTGTGGCAGCAGATGGTGGTTATGGTGGTGAAGAGCGGCAGCAGGTGGTGGTTATGGTGGTGGAGTGAGGCAGCAGGTGGTGGTTATGGTGGTGGAGTGAGGCAGCAGGCGGTGGTTTTGGTGGTGGAGAGTGGCTGCAGGTGGTGGCTATGATGGTAGAGTGTGGCAGCAGGTTTTGGTTATGGTGGTGGAGTGTGGCAGCAGGTGGTAGTTATGGTGGTGGAGTGAGGGCGCAGGTAGTGGTTATGGTGGTGGAGTGTGGCAGCAGGTGGTTACCTGGTTGATACCTGGTTGATGGGGTTCTGGGAGTTCTTCTACTCCCCAAGCCCGGCCCGAGGCCAGGCTCGACTTGTGAGAGTTTGGTCCACCAGGCTGTTGCTTGGAGCGGCCCGCAGGCCCACATACCCACCACAGCCCGGTTGGTCCGGCACTCCTTGGAGGAATAAATCTAGTTTCCTCTTGAAAATGTCCACTGTTGTTCCGGCAATATTTCTTATGCTTGCTGGGAGGACGTTGAACAACCGCGGACCTCTGATGTTTATACAGTGTTCTCTGATTGTGCCTATGGCACCTCTGCTCTTCATTGGTTCTATTCTACATTTTCTTCCATGTCGTTCACTCCAGTACGTTGTTATTTTACTGTGTAGATTTGGTACTTGGCCCTCCAGTATCTTCCAGGTGTATATTATTTGATATCTCTCTCGTCTTCTTTCTAGTGAGTACATTTGGAGGGCTTTGAGACGATCCCAATAATTTAGGTGCTTTATTGCGTCTATGCGTGCCGTATATGTTCTCTGTATTCCCTCTATTTCAGCAATCTCTCCTGCTTTGAAGGGGGAAGTGAGTACTGAGCAGTACTCAAGACGGGACAACACAAGTGCCTTGAAGAGTACAACCATTGTGATGGGATCCCTGGATTTGAAAGTTCTCGTAATCCATCCTATCATTTTTCTGGCTGTCGCAATATTTGCTTGGTTATGCTCCTTAAACGTTAGGTCGTCCGACATTATTATTCCCAAATCCTTTACATGCTGTTTTCCTACTATGGGTACATTTGATTGTGTTTTGTACTCTGTATTATGTTTAAGGTCCTCATTTTTACCGTACCTGAGTACCTGGAATTTATCACTGTTAAACATCATGTTATTTTCTGATGCCCAGTCGAAAACTTTATTAATATCAGCTTGAAGTTTTTCAATGTCCTCAGCCGAGGTAATTTTCATACTGATTTTTGTGTCATCTGCAAAGGATGATACGAAGCTGTGACTTGTATTTTTGTCTATATCTGATATGAGAATAAGGAAAAGCAGTGGTGCAAGGACTGTACCCTGAGGTACAGAGCTTTTCACTGCACTTGGACTAGATTTTATATGGTTGACAGTTACTCGCTGAGTCCTGTTTGACAGAAAACTGAGTATCCAGCGTCCTACTTTACCGGTTATTCCCATTGACTTCATTTTGTGTGCTATCACGCCATGGTCTCATTTATCGAAGGCCTTTGCGAAGTCCGTGTATATCACATCAGCATTCTGTTTCTCTTCTAATGCCTCAGTGACTTTGTCGTAGTGCTCAAGTAGCTGTGAGAGGCACGATCTTCCCGCTCGAAATCCATGTTGGCCTGGGTTATGAAGGTCATTGGTCTCCATGAAATTGGTGACCTGACTCCTAATCACTCTCTCAAATACTTTTATGATGTGCGATGTTAGTGCAACTGGTCCTGGTGGTTAATGTGGTGGAGTGTGGCAGCAGGTGGTGGTTATGGTGGTGGAGTGTGGTAGCGGATGGTGGTGGTGGTGGAGTGTGGCAGCATGTGGTGGTTATGGTGGTGGAGTGTGGCAGCAGGTGGTGGTTATGGTGGTGGAGTGTGGCAGCAGGTGGTGGTTATGGTGGTGGAGTGTGGCAGCAGGTGGTGGTTATGGTGGTGGAGTGTGGCAGCAGGTGGTGGTTACAGTGGTGGAGTGTGGCAGCAGGTGGTGATTATGGTGGTGGAGTGTGGCAGCAGGTGGTGGTTATGGTGGTGGAGTGTGGCAGCAGGTGGTGATTATGGTGGTGGAGTGTGGCAGCAGGTGGTGGTTATGGTGGTGGAGTGTGGCAGCAGGTGGTGGTTTTGGTGGTGGAATTTGGCAGCAGGTGGTGGTTATGGTGGTGGGGTGTGGCAGCAGGTGGTGGTTATAGTGGTGGGGAGTGGTAGCAGGTGGTGGTTATGGTGGTGGAGTGTGGCAGCAGGTCGTGGTTATGGTGGTGGAGTGTGGCAGCAGGTTGTGGTTACGGTGGTGGAGTTTAGCAGGAGGTGGTGGTTATGGTGGTGGGGTGTTCCAGCAGGTGGTGGTTATGGTGGTGGGGTGTGGCAGCAGGTGGTGGTTATGGTGGTGGAGTGTGGCAGCAGGTGGTGGTTATGGTGGTGGAGTGTGGCTGCAAGTGGTGGCTATAGTGGTGGAGTGTGGCAGCAGGTGGTGGAATGTGGCAGCAGGTGGTCGTTATGGTAGTGAAGTATTGCAGCAGGTGGTGGTTATGGTGGTGGAGTGTGGCAGCAGGTGGTGGAATGTGGCAGCAGGTGGTGGAGTGTGACAGCAGTTGGTGGTTACAGTGGTGGAGTATGGAAGCAGGTGGTGATTATGGTGGTGGAGTGTGGAAGCAGGTGGTGATTATGGTGGTTGAGTGTGGCAGCAGGTGGTGGTTATGGTGGTGGAGTGTGGCAGCAGGTGGTGGTTATGGTGGTGGAGTGTGAGACAGGTGGTGGTTTTGGTGATGGAGTGTGGCAGCAGGTGGTGGAGGTGGAGTGTGTCAGCAGGTGATGGTTATGGTGGTGGGGTGTGGCAGCAGGTGGTGGTTATTGTGGTGGGGTGTGGCAGTAGGTGGTGGTTATGGTGGTGGAGTGTGGCAGCAAGTGGGTACTCACCTAGTTGTGCTTGCGGGGGTTGATCTCTGGCTCTTTGGTCCCGCCTCTCAACTGTCAATCAACAGGTGTACAGGTTCCTGAGCCTATTGGGCTCTATCATATTTACACCTGAAACTGTGTATGGAGTCACCCTCCACCACATCACTTCCTAATGCATTCCATTTGTCAACCACTCTCACACTAAAAAAGGTCTTTCTAATATCTCTGTGGCTCATTAGGGCACTCAGTTTCCACCTGTATCCCCTAGTGCGTGTGCCCCTTGTGTTAAACAGCCTGTCCTTATCAACCCTGTCAATTCCCTTAAGGATCTTGAATGTGGTGATCATGTCCCCCCTAACTCTTCTGTCTTCCAACGAAGTGAGGTTTAATTCCCGTAGTCTCTCCTCGTAGCTCATACCTCTCAGCTCGGGTACTAGTCTGGTGGCAAACCTTTGAACCTTTTCCATTTTCGTCTCATGCTTGACTAGATATGGACTCCATGCTGGTGCCGCATACTCCAGGATTGGTCTGACATATGTGGTATATAATGTTCTGAAAGATTCCTTACACAAGTTTCTAAAGGCCGTTCTTTTGTTAGCCAACCTGGCATATGCTGCTGCTGTTATCCTCTTGATATGAGCATCAGGGGACAGGTCTGGCGTGATATCAACCCCCAGGTCTTTCTCTCTCTCGGACTCTTGAAGTATTTCACCTCCCAAGTGATACCTTGTATCTGGTCTCCTTCTTCCTACCCCTATCTTCATTACATTACATTTGCTTGGATTAAACTCTAACAGCCATTTGTTCGACCATTCCTGCAGCTTGTCCAGGTCTTCTTGAAGCCTCAAGCTGTCCTCCTCTGTCTTAATCCTTCTCATAATTTTGGCGTCGTCAGCAAACATTGAGAGGAATGAGTCTATACCCTGTGGGAGATCATTTACGTATATCAGAAATAGGATAGGTCCAAGTACAGAGCCCTGTGGGACTCCACTGGTGACTTCACGCCAGTCTGAGGTCTCACACCTCACTGTAACTCTCTGCTTCCTATTGTTTAGGTACTCCCTTATCCAATGGAGCGCCCTACCAGTTACTCCTGACTGTTTCTCTAGCTTATGCATCAACCTTTTATGGGGTACTGTGTCAAAGGCTTTCCGACGGTTCAAAAAAATGCAGTCCGCCCACCCTTCTCTTTCTTGTTTAATCTTTGTCACCTGATCGTAGAATTCTATCAATCCTGTAAGGCAAGATTTACCCTCCCTGAACCCATGTTGATGGGTTGTCACGAAGTCTCTTCTCTCCAGATGTGTTACTAGGTTTTTTCTCACAATCTTCTCCATCACCTTGCATGGTATACAAGTTAAGGACACTGGCCTGTAGTTCAGTGCCTCTTGTCTGTCACCCTTTTTGTATATTGGTACTACATTAGCAGTCTTCCATATTTCTGGTAGGTCCCTCGTTTCCAGTGACCTACTATACACTATGAAGAGTGGTAGGCAAAGTGCTCCTGCACACTCTTTCAAGACCCATGGCGAGATTCCATCCGGCCCAACAGCTTTTCTCACATCCAGCTCCAATAGGTGCTTCTTGACCTCATCTCTTGTAATTTCGAACCTATCCAAGGTCACCTGGTTTGCTGCCACCTCTTCTAGCGCCGCGACATCTCCCTGTTCTATTGTAAAGACCTCCTGGAACCTTTTGTTGAGTTCTTCACACACCTCTTTGTCATTCTCTGTGTACCTGTCCTCGCCCACCCTAAGTTTCATCACCTGTTCCTTCACTGTTGTCTTCCTCCTGATGTGACTGTGTAGTAGCTTGGGTTCGGTCTTGGCTTTATTAGCTATATCATTTTCATACCTTTTCTCAGCTGCTCTTCTCATACTGACATACTCGTTCCTGGTTCTCTGGTATCTCTCTCTACTTTCTGGTGTTCTGTTATTACGGAAGTTCCTCCATGCCCTTTTGTTCTGCTCCTTTGCTTTCATACATTCCTTATTAAACCACGGATTCTTCCTTTGCTTCTCTGTTTTTTCCTGTCGGGCTGGGACAAACCTGCTTACAGCCTCCTGACATTTTTGGGTGACATAGTCCATCATGTCTTGTACGGACTTGGTTCCGAGTTCTGTGTCCCAATGTATATCCCATAGGAATTTATTCATTTCCTCATAGTTTCCCTTTCGGTACGCCAGCCCTTTGGTTCCCAGTTCTTTTTTGGGGGTGATAATTCCCAGCTCAACCAGGTACTCAAAGCTCAATACACTATGATCACTCATTCCCAAGGGGGCTTCAAACTTAACTTCCCTTATATCCGACTCATTTAGGGTAAATATCAGATCAAGCAAGGCTGGTTCATCCCCTCCTCTCATTCTTGTTGGTCCCTTCATGTGTTGACTTAGAAAGTTTCTTGTTGCCACATCCAGCAGCTTAGCTCTCCATGTGTCTGGGCCTCCATGTGGGTCTCTGTTCCCCCAATCTATCTTCCCATGGTTGAAGTCTCCCATGATTAGAAGTCTGGATCCGTTCCTGCTAGCCACAGAAGCTGCTCTCTCTATTATATTGATGGTGGCCAAGTTGTTTCTATCATATTCCTGTCTGGGTCTTCTGTCATTTGGTGGGGGGTTATATATGACTACTACTATAATTTTCTGTCCTCCAGTTGATATGGTGCCTGATATGTAGTCACTGAAACCTTCACAGTTCTGAATTACAATCTCGTCGAAACTCCAACCTTCTCTTAGTAGCAGAGCTACACCACCTACTGAGTGTTATAGTGGTGGAGTATGGCTGCATGTGGTGGTTATGGTGGTGGAGTGTGGCAGCAGGTGGTAGTTATGGTGGTGGAGTGTGGCAGCAGGTGGTGGTTATGGTGGTGGAGTGTGGCCGCAGGGGGTGGTTATTGTGGTGGAGTGTGGCAGCAGGTGGTGGAGTGTGGAAGCAGGTGGTTTTTATTGTGGTGGAGTGTGGCAGCAGGTGGTGGAGTGTGGAAGCAGGTGGTGGTTATGGTGGTGAAGTGTTGCAGCAGGTGGTGGTTATGGTGGTGGAGTGTGGCAGCAGGTGGTTGTTATGGTGGTGGAGTGTGGCAGCAGGTGGTGGTTTTGGTGGTGGAGTGTGGCAGCAGGTGGTGGTTTTGGTGAAGGAGTGTGGCAGCAGGTGGTGTTTATACTAGGGGAGTGTGGCAGCAGGTGGTGGTTATGGTGGTGGAGTGTGGCAGCAGGTGGTGGTTATAGTGGTGGAGTGTGGCAGCAGGTGGTGGTTATGATGGTTGAGTGTGGCAGCAGATGGTGGTTATGGTGGTGGAGTGCGGCAGCAGGTGGTGGTTATGGTGGTTGAGTGTGGCAGCAGATGGTGGTTATGGTGGTGGAGTGCGGCAACAGGTGGTGGTTATGGTGGTGGAGTGTGGTAGCAGGTGGTAGTTTTGGTGGTGGAGTTTGGCAGCATGTTGTGGTTATGGTGGTGGAGTGTGGCAGCATGTGGTGGTTATGGTGGTGGAGTTTAGCAGCAGGTGGTGGTTATGGTGGTGGAGTGGGGCAGCAGGTGGTGGTGGTGGAGTGTGGCAGCAAGTGTTGGTTATGGTGGTTGAGTGTGGCAGCAGGTTGTGGTTATGGTGGTGGAGTGTGGTAGCAGGTGGTGGTGGTGGTGTTGGTGTGTGGCAGCAGGTGGTGGTGGTGGAGTGTAGCAGCAGGTGGTGGTTATGGTGGTGGAGTGTGGCAGCAGGAGGTGGTGGTGGTAGTGATGGAGTGTGGCAGCAGGTAGTGGTTTTGGTGATGGAGTTTAGCAGCAGGTGGTGGTTACAGTGGTGGAGTGTGGCAGCATGTGGTGGTTATGGTGGTGGAGTGTGGCAGCAGGTGGTGGTTATAGTGGTGGAGTTTAGCAGCAGGTGGTGGTTATGGTGGTGGAGTGTGGCAGCAGGTGGTGGTTATGGTGGTGGAGTTTAGCAGCAGGTGCTGGTTATGGTGGTGGAGTGTGGCAGCAGGTGGTGGTTATGGTGGTGGAGTGTGGCAGCAGGTGGTGGTTATGGTGGTGGAGTTTTGCAGCAGGTGGTGGTTATGGTGGTGGAGTGTGGCAGCAGGTGGTGGTGGTGGAGTGTGGCAGCAGGTGGTGGTTATGGTGGTGGAGTGTGGCAGCAGGTGGTGGTTACGGTGGTGGAGTGTGGCAGCAAGTGGTAATTATGGTGGTGGAGTGTGGAAGCAGGTGGTGGTTATGGTGGTGGAGTGTGGCAGCAAGTGGTGGTTATGGTGGTGGAGTGTGAAACAGGTGGTGGTTTTGGTGGTGGAATGTGGCAGCAGGTGGTGGTTACCATGGTGGAGTGCGGCAGCAGGTGGTGGTTATGGTAGTGGAGTGTGGCAGCAGGTGGTGGTTTTGGTGGTGGAGTGTGGCAGCAGGTGGTGGTTATGGTGGTGGAGTGTGGCAGCAGGTGGTGGTTATGGTGGTGGAGTGTGGCAGCAGGTGGTGGTTATGGTGGTGGTGTGTGGTAGCAGGTGATGGTTATGGTGGTGGAGTGTGGCAGCAGGTGGTGGTTATGGTGGTGGAGTGTGGCAGCAGGTGGTGGTTATGGTGGTGGAGTGTGGCAGCAGGTGGTGGTTATGGTGGTGGAGTGAGGTAGCAGGTGAAGGTTTTGGTGGTGGAGTGTGGCAGCAGGTGGTGGTTATAGTGGTGGAGTATGGCTGCAGGTGGTGGTTATGGTGGTGGAGTGTGGCAGCAGGTGGTAGTTATGGTGGTGGAGTGTGGCAGCAGGTGGTGGTTATGGTGGTGGAGTGTGGCCGCAGGGGGTGGTTATTGTGGTGGAGTGTGGCAGCAGGGGGTAGAGTGTGGAAGCAGGTGTTTTTATTGTGGTGGAGTGTGGCAGCAGGTGGTGGAGTGTGGAAGCAGGTTGTGGTTATGGTGGTGGAGTGTGGCAGCAGGTGGTGGGTATGGTGGTGGAGTGTGGCAGCAGGGGGTAGAGTGTGGAAGCAGGTGTTTTTATTGTGGTGGAGTGTGGAAGCAGGTGTTTTTATTGTGGTGGAGTGTGGCAGCAGGTGGTGGAGTGTGGAAGCAGGTTGTGGTTATGGTGGTGGAGTGTTGCAGCAGGTGGTGGGTATGGTGGTGGAGTGTGGCAGCAGGTGGTGGTTATGGTGGTGGAGTGTGGCAGCAGGTGGTGGTTTTGGTGGTGGAGTGTGGCAGCAGGTGGTGTTTATACTAGGGGAGTGTGGCAGCAGGTGGTGGTTATGGTGGTGGAGTGTGGCAGCAGGTGGTGGTTATGGTGGTGGAGTGTGGCAGCAGGTGGTGGTTATGATGGTTGAGTGTGGCAGCAGATGGTGGTTATGGTGGTGGAGTGCGGCAGCAGGTGGTGGTTTTGGTGGTGGAGTGTGGCAGCAGGTGGTGTTTATACTAGGGGAGTGTGGCAGCAGGTGGTGGTTATGGTGGTGGAGTGTGGCAGCAGGTGGTGGTTATGGTGGTGGAGTGTGGCAGCAGGTGGTTGTTATGATGGTTGAGTGTGGCAGCAGATTGGGGTTATGGTGGTGGAGTGCGGCAGCAGGTGGTGGTTTTGGTGGTGGAGTGTGGCAGCAGGTGGTGTTTATACTAGGGGAGTGTGGCAGCAGGTGGTGGTTATGATGGTGGAGTGTGGCAGCAGGTGGTGGTTATGGTGGTGGAGTGTGGCAGCAGGTGGTGGTTATGATGGTTGAGTGTGGCAGCAGATGGTGGTTATGGTGGTGGAGTGCGGCAGCAGGTGGTGGTTATGGTGGTTGAGTGTGGCAGCAGATGGTGGTTATGGTGGTGGAGTGCGGCAACAGGTGGTGGTTATCGTGGTGGAGTGTGGTAGCAGGTGGTAGTTTTGGTGGTGGAGTTTGGCAGCATGTGGTGGTTATGGTGGTGGAGTGTGGCAGCAGGTGGTGGTTATGGTGGTGGAGTGTGGCTGCAAGTGGTGGCTATGGTGGTCGAGTGTGGCAGCAGGTGGTGGTTATAGTGGTGGAGTGTGGCACCAGGTGGTGGTTATGGTGGTGGAGTGTGGCAGCAGGTGGTGGTTATGGTGGTGGAGTGAGGCAGCAGGTTGTGGTTTTGGTGGTGGAGTGTGGCAGCAGGTGGTGGTTATAGTGGTGGAGTATAGCTGCAGGTGGTGGTTATGGTGGTGGACTGTGGCAGCAGGTGGTAGTTATGGTGGTGGAGTGTGGCAGCAGGTGGTGGTTATGGTGGTGGAGTGTGGCCGCAGGGGGTGGTTATTGTGGTGGAGTGTGGCAGCAGGTGGTAGAGTGTGGAAGCAGGTGTTTTTTATTGTGGTGGAGTGTGGCAGCAGGTGGTGGAGTGTATAAGCAGGTGGTGGTTATGGTGGTGAAGTGTTGCAGCAGGTGGAGGTTATGGTGGTGGAGTGTGGCAGCAGGTGGTGGTTATGGTGGTGGAGTGTGGCAGCAGCTGGTGGTTTTGGTGGTGGAGTGTGGCAGCAGGTGGTGTTTATACTAGGGAAGTGTGGCAGCAGGTGGTGGTTATGGTGGTGGAGTGTGGCAGCAGGTGGTGGTTATGGTGGTGGAGTGTGGCAGCAGGTGGTGGTTATGATGGTTGAGTGTGGCAGCAGATGGTGGTTATGGTGGTGGAGTGCGGCAGCAGGTGGTGGTTATGGTGGTGGAGTGTGGTAGCAGGTGGTAGTTTTGGTGGTGGAGTTTGGCAGCGTGTGGTGGTTATGGTGGTGGAGTGTGGCAGCATGTGGTGGTTATGGTGGTGGAGTTTAGCAGCAGGTGGTGGTTATGGTGGTGGAGTGGGGCAGCAGGTGGTGGTGGTGGTGGAGTGTGGCAGGAAGTGTTGGTTACGGTGGTTGAGTGTGGCAGCAGGTTGTGGTTATGGTGGTGGAGTGTGGTAGCAGGTGGTGGTGGTGGTGTTGGTATGTGGCAGCAGGTGGTGGTGGTGGAGTGTAGCAGCAGGTGGTGGTTATGGTGGTGGAGTGTGGCAGCAGGAGGTGGTGGTGGTAGTGATGGAGTGTGGCAGCAGGTGGTGGTGGTGGTGGAGTGTGGCAGCCGGTGGTGGTTATGGTGGTGGAGTTTAGCAGCAGGTGGTGGTTATGGTGGTGGGGTGTGGCAGCAGGTGATGGTTATGGTGGTGGAGTGTGGCAGCAGGTGGTGGTTTTGGTGGTGGAGTTTGGCAGCATGTGGTGGTTACGGTGGTGGAGTGTGGCAGCAGGTGGTGGTTATGGTAGTGGAGATTAGCAGCAGGTGGTGGTTTTGGTGGTGGAGTGTGGCAGCAAGTGGGTGTTATGGTGGTGGAGTATGGCTGCAGGTGGTGGTTATGGTAGTGGAGTGTGGCAGCAGATGGTGGTTATGGTGGTGGAGTGTGGCCGCAGGTGGTGGTTATGGTGGTGGAGTGTGGCAGCAGGTGGTGGAATGTGGCAGCAGGTGGTGGTTATGGTGGTAGAGTGAAGCAGCAGGTGGTGGTTATGGTGGTGGAGTTTAGGAGCAGGTGGTGGTTATAGTGGGGCAGCAGGTGGTGGTGGTGGTGGTGGAGTGTGGCAGCAGGTGTTGGTTATGCTGGTGGAGTGTGGCAGCAGGTGGTGGTGGTGGTGGTGGAGTGTGGCAGCAGGTGTTGGTTATGCTGGTGGAGTGTGGCAGCAGGTTGTGGGGATGGTGGTGGTGTGTGTTAGCAGGTGGTGGTGGTGGAGTGTGGCAGCAGGTGGTGGTGGTGGATTGTGGCAGCAGGTGGTGGTAATGGTGGTGGAGTGTGGCAGCAGGTGGTGGTGGTGGTGATGGAGTGTGGCAGCAGGTGGTGGTTTTGGTGGTGGAGTGTGGCAGCAGGTTGTGGGTATGGTGGTGGAGTTTAGCAGCAGATGGTGGTTATAGTGGTGGGGTTTTTCAGCAGTTGGTGGTTATGGTGGTGGAGTGTGGCGGCAGGTGGTGGTTATGGTGGTTGAGTGTGGCAGCAGATGGTGGATACAGAGGTGGAGTTTGGCTGCATGTGGTGGTCATGGTGGTGGAGTGTGGCAGCAGGTGGTGGTTATGGTGGTGGAGTTTAGCAGCAGGTGGTGGTTATGGTGGTGGGGTGTGGCAGCAGGTGGTGGTTATGGTGGTGGAGATTAGCAGCAGGTGGTGGTTATGGTGGTGGGGTGTGGCAGCAGGTGGTGGTTATGGTGGTGGAGTGTGGCAGCAGGTGGTGGTTATGGTGGTGGGGTGTGGCAGCAGGTGGTGGTTATGGTGGTGGGGTGTGGCAGCAGGTGGTGGTTATGGTCGTGGAGTGTGGCAGCTGGTGGTGGTTATGGTGGTGGAGTGTGGCAGCAGGTGGTGGTTATGGTGGTGGAGTGTGGCAGCAGGTGGTGGTTATGGTGGTGGAGTGTGGCTGCAAGTGGTGGCTATGGTGGTGGAGTGTGGCAGCAGGTGGTGGTTATGGTGGAGGAGTGTGGCTGCAAGTGGTGGCTATGGTGGTGGAGTGTGGCAGCAGGTGGTGGTTATGGTGTTGGAGTATTACAGCAGGTGGTTGTTATGGTGGTGGAGTGTAGCAGCAGGTGGTGGAATGTGGCAGCAGGTGGTGGAGTGTGACAGCAGGTGGTGGTTACAATGGTGGAGTGTGGAAGCAGGTGGTGATTATGGTGGTGGAGTTTGGCAGCATGTGGTGGTTATGGTGGAGGAGTGTGTCAGCAGGTGGTGGTTACAGTGGTGGAGTGTGGCTGCATGTGGTGGTTATGGTGGTGGAGTGTGGCAGCAGGTGGTGGTTATGGTGGTGGAGTTTAGTAGCAGGTGGTGGTTATTGTGGTGGGGTGTGGCAGCAGGTGATGGTTATGGTGGTGGAGTGTGGCAGCAGGTGGTGGTTATGGTGGTGGAGTGTGGCAGCAGGTGGTGGTTACAGTGGTGGAGTGTGGCAGCAGGTGGTGGTTTTGGTGGTGGAGTTTGGCAGCATGTGGTGGTTACGGTGGTGGAGTGTGGCAGCCGGTGGTGGTTATGGTAGTGGAGATTAGCAGCAGGTGGTGGTTTTGGTGGTGGAGTGTGGCAGCAAATGGGTGTTATGGTGGTGGAGTATGGCTGCAGGTGGTGGTTATGGTAGTGGAGTGTGGCAGCAGGTGGTGGTTATGGTGGTGGAGTGTGGCCGCAGGTGGTGGTTATGGTGGTGGAGTGTGGCAACAGGTGGTGGAATGTGGCAGCAGGTGATGGTTATGGTGGTAGAGTGAAGCAGCAGGTGGTGGTTATGGTGTGGAATTTAGGAGCAGGTGGTGGTTATAGTGGGGCAGCAGGTGGTGGTGGTGGTGGTGGAGTGTGGCAGCAGGTGTTGGTTATGCTGGTGGAGTGTGGCAGCAGGTTGTGGGGATGGTGGTGGTGTGTGTTAGCAGGTGGTGGTGGTGGAGTGTGGCAGCAGGTGGTGGTGGTGGATTGTGGCAGCAGGTGGTGGTAATGGTGGTGGAGTGTGGCAGCAGGTGGTGGTGGTGGTGGTGATGGAGTGTGGCAGCAGGTGGTGGTTTTGGTGGTGGAGTGTGGCAGCAGGTTGTGGGTATGGTGGTGGAGTTTAGCAGCAGATGGTGGTTATAGTAGTGGGGTTTTGCATCAGTTGGTGGTTATGGTGGTGGAGTGTGGCGGCAGGTGGTGGTTATGGTGGTTGAGTGTGGCAGCAGATGGTGGTTACAGTGGTGGAGTTTGGCTGCATGTGGTGGTCATGGTGGTGGAGTGTGGCAGCAGGTGGTGGTTATGGTGGTGGAGTTTAGCAGCAGGTGGTGGTTATGGTGGTGGGGTGTGGCAGCAGGTGATGGTTATGGTGGTGGAGTGTGGCAGCAGGTGGTGGTTATGGTGGTGGAGTGTGGCTGCTAGTGGTGGCTATGGTGGTAAAGTGTGGCAGCAGGTGGTCGTTATGGTGGTGGAGTGTGGCAGCAGGTGGTGGTTATGGTGGTGGAGTGTGGCAGAAGGTGGTGGTTATGGTGGTGGAGTGTGGCTGCAAGTGGTGGCTATGGTGGTCGAGTCTGGCAGCAGGTGGTGTTTATGGTGGTGGAGTGTGGCAGTAGGTGGTAGTTTTGGTGCTGGAGTGTGGCAGCAAGTGGGTGTTTTAGTGGTGGAGTATGGCTGCAGGTGGTGGTTATGGTAGTGGAGTGTTGCAGCAGGTGGTGGTTATGGTGGTGGAGTGTGGCCGCAGATGGTGGTTATGGTGATGGAGTGTGGCAGCAGGTGGTGGAATGTGGCAGCAGGTGGTGGTTATGGTGGTGGAGTGTGACAGCAGGTGGTGGTTACAGTGGTGGAGTGTGGAAGCAGGTGGTGATTATGGTGGTGGAGTGTGGCAGCAGGTGGTGGTTATAGTTGTGGAGTGTGGCAGCAGGTGGTGGTTATGGTGGTGGAGTGTGGCAGCAGGTGGTGGTTATGGTGGTGGAGTGAGGCAGCAGGTGGTGGTTTTGGTGGTGGAGTGTGGCAGCAGGTGGTGGTTATGGTGGTGGAGTGTGGCAGCAGGTGGTGGTTATGGTGGTGGAGTGTGGCATCAGGTGGTGGTTAACGTGGTGGAGTGTGGCAGCAGGTGGTGGTTATTGTGGTGGAGTATGGCAGCAGGTGGTGGTTATGGTGGTGGAGTGGGGCAGCAGGTGGTGGTGGTGGTGGGGTGTGGCAACAGGTGGTGGTTATGGTGGTGGAGTGTGGCAGCAGGTTGTAGTTATGGTGGTGGAGTGTGGTAGCAGGTGGTTGTGGTTGTGGTGGCGTGTGGCTGCAGGTGGTGGTGGTGGAGTGTGGCAGCACGTGGTGGTTATGGTGGTGGAGTGAGGCAGCAGGTGGTGGTGGTGTTGGTGATGGAGTGTGGCAGCAGGTGGTGGTTATGGTGGTGGAGTGTGGCATCAGGTGGTGGTTAACGTGGTGGAGTGTGGCAGCAGGTGGTGGTTATTGTGGTGGAGTATGGCAGCAGGTGGTGGTTATGGTGGTGGAGTGGGGCAGTAGGTGGTGGTGGTGGTGGAGTTTAGCAGCAGGTGGTGGTTATGGTGGTGAAGTTTAGCAGCAGGTGGTGGTGGTGGTGGTGGTGGTGGAGTGTGGCAGCAGGTGTTGGTTATGGTGGTGGAGTGTGGCAGCAGGTTGTGGTTATGGTGGTGGAGTGTGGTAGCAGGTGGTGGTGGTGGAGTGTGGCAGCAGGTGGTGGTGGTGGAGTGTGGCAGCAGGTGGTGGTTATGGTGGTGGAGTGTGGCAGCAGGTGGTGGTGGTGGTGGAGATGGAGTGTGGCAGCAGGTGGTGGTTTTGGTGGTGGAGATTAGCAGCAGGTGGTGGTTATGGTGGTGGGGTGTGGCAGCAGGTGGTGGGTATGGTGGTGGAGTTTAGCAGCAGGTGGTGGTTATGGTGGTGGGGTTTTGCAGCAGGTGGTGGTTATGGTTGTGGAGTGTTGCAGCAGGTAGTGGTTAAGGAAATTGAGTGTGGCAGCAGGTGGTGTTTATGGTGGTGGAGTGTGGCAGTAGGTGGTAGTTTTGGTGGTGGAGTGTGGCAGCAAGTGGGTGTTATAGTGGTGGAGTATGGCTGCAGGTGGTGGTTATGTTAGTGGAGTGTGGCAGCAGGTGGTGGTTATGGTGGTGGAGTGTGGCTGCAGATGGTGGTTATGGTGATGGAGTGTGGCAGCAGGTGGTGGAATGTGGCAGCAGGTGGTGGTTATGGTGGTGGAGTGTGACAGCAGGTGGTGGTTACAGTGGTGGAGTGTGGAAGCAGGTGGTGATTATGGTGGTGGAGTGTGGCAGCAGGTGGTGGTTATGGTTGTGGAGTGGGGCAGCAGGTGGTGGTTATGGTGGTGGAGTGTGGCAGCAGGTGGTGGTTATGGTGGTGGAGTGAGGCAGCAGGTGGTGGTTTTGGTGGTGGAGTGTGGCAGCAGGTGGTGGTTATGGTGGTGGAGTGTGGCAGCAGGTGGTGGTTATGGTTGTGGAGTGTGGCATCAGGTGGTGGTTAACGTGGTGGAGTGTGGCAGCAGGTGGTGGTTATTGTGGTGGAGTATGGCAGCAGGTGGTGGTTATGGTGGTGGAGTGGGGCAGCAGGTGGTGGTGGTGGTGGGGTGTGGCAGCAGGTGGTGGTTATGGTGGTGGAGTGTGGCAGCAGGTTGTAGTTATGGTGGTGGAGTGTGGTAGCAGGTGGTTGTGGTTGTGGTGGCGTGTGGCAGCAGGTGGTGGTGGTGGAGTGTGGCAGCAGGTGGTGGTTATGGTGGTGTAGTGAGGCAGCAGGTGGTGGTGGTGGTGGTGGTGATGGAGTGTGGCAGCAGGTGGTGGTTATGGTGGTGGAGTGTGGCATCAGGTGGTGGTTAACGTGGTGGAGTGTGGCAGCAGGTGGTGGTTATAGTGGTGGAGTATGGCAGCAGGTGGTGGTTATGGTGGTGAAGTTTAGCAGCAGGTGGTGGTTATTGTGGTGGAGTTTAGCAGCAGGTGGTGGTTATGGTGGTGAAGTTTAGCAGCAGGTGGTATTGGTGGTGGTGGTGGAGTGTGGCAGCAGGTGTTGGTTATGGTGGTGGAGTGTGGCAGCAGGTTGTGGTTATGGTGGTGGAGTGTGGTAGCAGGTGGTGGTGGTGGAGTGTGGCAGCAGGTGGTGGTAGTGGAGTGTGGCAGCAGGTGGTGGTTATGGTGGTGGAGTGTGGCAGCAGGTGGTGGTGGTGGTGGAGATGGAGTGTGGCAGCAGGTGGTGGTTTTGGTGGAGTTAGGCAGCATGTGGTGGTTATGGTGTGGAGTGTGGCAGCAGGTGGTGGGTATGGTGGTGGAGTTTAGCAGCAGGTGGTGGTTATGGTGGTGGGGTTTTGCAGCAGGTGGTGGTTATGGTTGTGGAGTGTTGCAGCAGGTAGTGGTTAAGGAAATTGAGTGTGGCAGCAGGTGGTGGTTATGGTGGTGGAGTGTGGCCGCAGGAGGGGATTTTGGTGGTGGAATGTGGCAGCAGGTGGTGTTTATAGTGGTGGAGTGTGGCAGCAGGTGTTGGTTATGGTGGTGGAATGTGGCAGCAGGTGGTGGTTATGGTGGTGGAGTGTGGCAGCAGGTGGTGGTTATGGTGGTTGAGTGTGGCAGCAGATGGTGGTTATGGTGGTGAAGTGCGGCAGCAGGTGGTGGTTATGGTGGTGGAGAGAGGCAGCAGGTGGTGGTGTGGGAACCGACCTGTGAGATTTATATTTATTTAATTTATATGAATTTATATTTACGTTAATTTATATACTTCGATAGCAATTTGTATAATGATAAGTGGACTGTATTTCTGCAATAATCTCATAATCTCACAAATCGATCCTCTACACATTAGGGGGGTTTATATTAATTAATTTATATATGCAGCCAATCAAACTACAGTATTAACTACATGCATTGAAAAGGTTCCTTATCTTATAGTACAGCAGGTTAGTCCACCAGGTATAACTAGGGTGTAGACACCAAATTATCCTCTTTGAGGTAGTTTCCATCACCCAGTAACTGGTGCACAAAGTCTTGCTTCCTCGTCTTGACCTGTTAAAAGGGCGCTAGCTGAAGCCAGAATCCTATATATGACAGGTATATCAGAGAAACACTATACTTGGAACAATAAAGACCTGGCTTAATTACCTTTATTTTGAGGCTATATCGTGCTCTAACCGGCTAACCCTACCCAATGACATTAATGGCCACTAATGATAGATAATGGGTTTCGGAAAGAACACTTAACTTGATTTGATGACAGCGTGTTGAAAATGGTACACCTTTGGTTTCCATAACACTACGTCCAAGTAAATTTAACAGGAACCGAATTTGCTCCCTGTGAGCCTCTGGTCTAGTATAAACAATGGCAATGTCTAACACTCCATACTATTGACTCTACTGGCCTACATTGTCCAGATATGATAGGAGCCGAATTTGCTCCACACATCTCGGAGGTGACAATAACAATGGCTGCCCTCCTTCCCCACTCTGACGCCTGGCTTACATTGTCCACATGACAGAAAGTGATAGAAGGGTCACATTTACTCTACTTTAATATTGATAATTAAGTTAATTTATATGAGATGTTTTATGATGTTAAAGTCCAAAGACTAATGTATTTAAGAATAATTCCCACCATAATAGGTGGTGAATTATAATAGTATGTGGTGATGATATCCCGTTTTCTTTAAACAGTAATTCCACTACAAGTTACGTTTTCTATGGGTAACTTGTTTATACAACACAGCTATTATCTGTATGATATATTAAATGGTGTCGGATTTTCCGACATAATTCCCCAGGGGGCTGCTCACGGGTCGAAGTCCTATTTAGAACAGACGAACACCGATACTCCTCCTTCGAATTATTAGATTAATTTGATGTTAGTAGTTAGTAATCACACATTTGTGCGTCTGTTCGTACAGGACGGATGTCCCGTACTAGAGTTGCAGGGGTTAGAAGTCTAATGCGATTTCATTTCCCTGTCAACTCTTGAAAGGCTAATATTCAAGCCTAATTACATATTATTTAACCCAGAAGACTGGATGTGATCAAGTATTACAGTCAATTATGATTCAGGGACTGCAGTGAGATCAGTGACATTAGATATAACTTGAAGTTTGTTCAGGTAACTGGTCACTGATATATAAACACTGAGGCCCATGGAATACATCTTGATTAAATAATAAATGTATCAAATCAGTCATCAGATTTATTGGGGTTTAATTTAGTTAATTGATTCAGAAGATTGAATAGCTCATCATTAAAGTAAAGTATGGTTCTGAGACTGCAGTCGGTTCAGTGACATTGGTCGCAGTGACTTGTAGCTGTTTAAGCTACTGTTCACTGATTTGCCACTGAGGCCTCATGAACTCATCTTCAGCTTTAAATGATGATACAAACATCAACCTCTGTTACTATAGTCAGCTGTAATCTCCTTAGTATAATGCTACTGGAGAAATATAATCAGCTGACAAATTTAGATTTCTATTGGTATTGTTTATCTGCAGGCATAGGTCTCCTCAGGCTTGATACTGGGCCTGAGAGTAATTTACCTCCTGCAGACTTTAACATGGTTAAACCCTGATATTTAGTAGGGCTACCGATGAATCGATGACAATAGTCTGTCCCTACAAGGAGACCGAAGTCGGTGAGGTGATCAGACTTAATATTATCTGCCAATTTTATTCCTCTATTTTTCAGGAATTTGGCTGTAGCTCTCAGACCTTGAACTTGTAGGTCTACTGGTATTTTGTCCACCACAATGGCTTGTACTCGACAGACGTACCTGCCTAAACGTACTGATGGTTGTACCACCTGGTAGACTTGAGGTCCTGCATCTGTTACAAACCCTGAGATGTTGAATGACATCTGGGCTAAAGGCCTTAATTGTAATTCATCTGCCAGCTTTTTAGTGATATATGTTCTCTGGGATCCTTGGTCAAACAACCCACGGGTATGGACCTTGGCCCTCTTATTCAGGATGGTAATTTGGGCAGTAGGCAAAGTCGTATTACCTTTAGACTTTGCCGATTGGACACTCTTTGTTGGTTGCACCTTGCAGTACTGTACTGTGGTGGGAATGCTATCTTCCACCTTGGGGTTTGGAGACGTTGTTTTGGTGTCTCTGCACAATGCTGCATGGTGCTGACCTTTGTTACACCTATTACAAGGGTGTAATTGGGTATCACAATCCTTGATGTTATGTTTCCTGAGGCACCTCGTGCAATGTTGCAAATCTTTGAGTCGCTCAACACGGGCGTCACTATCAGGAAAATTAGAGCAGTGGTACATTGAATGTTTCTCATTGCAGAACAAACATGTTCCATAGCTTCCAGTACCCTTTGGTGTCACGTTCTTGGGTGACACAGTAACTATAGGCTTGGAGGGTCCCACTGCATATACGCCCACGCTGCTACTGTTCCACTTTGGTGTTGAATTATATTGTCTAGATTGATTTGGAGTACCTTTGGTACTCTGTGGTTTACTATTATTGGTTTCTGAGGGTTTACTTGGTGGTTTTAATTTGTCATGTGTTCGTAATTGATGAACTACTGACTATAAACCTTCAGATATTTCACTCATGGATAAGATGCTTTTATTGTAATGAGCACTCATTTGTCTCAATATGTCCCTAGGTATTTTCTCCTGGACAATTATTTTCAAGACCCACTCAGCCCCGTTTGTATCTGCTGTCAGGCTGAGGGCATTGATCAATGATTCTACCTCCAGCTTGAAGACTTGGAGTGAATCAGCTGAAGCCTCCGGTGGGGGTAAATGCAACAGCTCATGAACTAAATGTGATGTTCTTACTTCTGGATCAGCATAATTATCCTTGAGGAGTTTTACTGCCAGATCATAGCCGTCATTAGTTAATCTCAGATGGGATACTACTGTTTTAGCCGAGAAATAATATACACAATTATTGATAATAGCCTCTTAATTAGCCTCTATGAAACTTCTAATATTATCAAGAAGTATTAAATATTATTAGTGACCTCGCGAAATAAACTCCACAAAATTCGTAGATAATCTCTCGCGAAATGTAACACCACGAAATCCGTGAACAATATCGCGAAGACACAGTCACTAATTTGGCTGGCTTCTATATTACCGCTGTCATTTCACAGAATAACACGCCACCAAATCTGTGGGTGTACATGAAACCGCTGACGAAGCTGATCTGAACTGAGCGGGGCTCGTGAACTCGCACGAGTCAACGCCGCCGTCATTGACTGCTGGCTTTGTTTAAATCACACTTCACTAGATATTTAATGAATCCACTGGTTAACTGGTTCATCCGGTACTAAGATGACCAAATGTGGGTTCAAAGGACCGAATAATCCGGTTCCGAAGGTCCAAATAATGTGGGAACCGACCTGTGAGATTTATATTTATTTAATTTATATGAATTTATATTTACGTTAATTTATATACTTCGATAGCAATTTGTATAATGATAAGTAGACTGTATTTCTGCAATAATCTCACAAATTGATCTTCTACACATTAGGGGGGTTTATATTAATTAATTTATATTTGCAGCCAATCAAACTACAGTATTAACTACATACATTGAAAAGGTTCCTTATCTTATAGTACAGCAGGTTAGTCCACCAGGTATAACTAGGTTGTAGACACCAAATTATCCTCTTTGAGGTAGTTTCCATCACCCAGTAACTGGTGCACAAAGTCTTGCTTCCTCGTCTTGACCTGTTAAAAGGGCGCTAGCTGAAGCCAGAATCCTATATATGACAGGTATATCAGAGAAACACTATACTTGGAACAATAAAGACCTGGCTTAATTACCTTTATTTTGAGGCTATATCGTGCTCTAACCGGCTAACCCTACCCAATGACATTAATGGCCACTAATGATAGATAATGGGTTTCGGAAAGAACACTTAACTTGATTTGATGACAGCATGTTGAAAATGGTACACCTTTGGTTTCCATAACACTACATCCAAGTAAATTTAACAGGAGCCGAATTTGCTCCCTGTGAGCCTCTGGTCTAGTATAAACAATGGCAATGTCTAACATTCCATACTATTGATGCTACTGGCCTACATTGTCCAGATATGATAGGAGCCGAATTTGCTCCACACGTCTCGGAGGTGACAATAACAATGGCTGCCCTCCTTCCCTACTCTGACGCCTGGCTTACATTGTCCACATGACAGAAAGTGATAGAAGGGTTACATTTACTCTACTTTAATATTGATAATTAAGTTAATTTATATGAGATGTTTTATGATGTTAAAGTCCAAAGACTAATGTATTTAAGAATAATTCCCACCATAATAGGTGGTGAATTATAATAGTATGTGGTGATGATATCCCGTTTTCTTTAAACAGTAATTCCACTACAAGTTACGTTTTCTATGGGTAACTTGTTTATACAACACAGCTATTATCTGTATGATATATTAAATGGTGTCGGATTTTCCGACATAATTCCCCAGGGGGCTGCTCACAGGTCGAAGTCCTATTTAGAACAGACGAACACCGATACTCCTCCTTCGAATTATTAGATTAATTTGATGTTAGTAGTTAGTAATCACACATTTGTGCGTCTGTTCGTACAGGACGGATGTCCCGTACTAGAGTTGCAGGGGTTAGAAGTCTAATGCGATTTCATTTCCCTGTCAACTCTTGAAAGGCTAATATTCAAGCCTAATTACATATTATTTAACCCAGAAGACTGGATGTGATCAAGTACTACAGTCAATTATGATTCAGGGACTGCAGTGAGATCAGTGACATTAGATATAACTTGAAGTTTGTTCAGGTAACTGGTCACTGATATATAAACACTGAGGCCCATGGAATACATCTTGATTAAATAATAAATGTATCAAATCAGTCATCAGATTTATTGGGGTTTAATTTAGTTAATTGATTCAGAAGATTGAATAGCTCATCATTAAAGTAAAGTATGGTTCTGAGACTGCAGTCGGTTCAGTGACATTGGTCGCAGTGACTTGTAGCTGTTTAAGCTACTGTTCACTGATTTGCCACTGAGGCCTCATGAACTCATCTTCAGCTTTAAATGATGATACAAACATCAACCTCTGTTACTATAGTCAGCTGTAATCTCCTTAGTATAATGCTACTGGAGAAATATAATCAGCTGACAAATTTAGATTTCTATTGGTATTGTTTATCTGCAGGCATAGGTCTCCTCAGGCTTGATACTGGGCCTGAGAGTAATTTACCTCCTGCAGACTTTAACATGGTTAAACCCTGATATTTAGTAGGGCTACCGATGAATCGATGACAATAGTCTGTCCCTACAAGGAGACCGAAGTCGGTGAGGTGATCAGACTTAATATTATCTGCCAATTTTATTCCTCTATTTTTCAGGAATTTGGCTGTAGCTCTCAGACCTTGAACTTGTAGGTCTACTGGTATTTTGTCCACCACAATGGCTTGTACTCGACAGACGTACCTGCCTAAACGTACTGATGGTTGTACCACCTGGTAGACTTGAGGTCCTGCATCTGTTACAAACCCTGAGATGTTGAATGACATCTGGGCTAAAGGCCTTAATTGTAATTCATCTGCCAGCTTTTTAGTGATATATGTTCTCTGGGATCCTTGGTCAAACAACCCACGGGTATGGACCTTGGCCCTCTTATTCAGGATGGTAATTTGGGCAGTAGGCAAAGTCGTATTACCTTTAGACTTTGCCGATTGGACACTCTTTGTTGGTTGCACCTTGCAGTACTGTACTGTGGTGGGAATGCTATCTTCCACCTTGGGGTTTGGAGACGTTGTTTTGGTGTCTCTGCACAATGCTGCATGGTGCTGACCTTTGTTACACCTATTACAAGGGTGTAATTGGGTATCACAATCCTTGATGTTATGTTTCCTGAGGCACCTCGTGCAATGTTGCAAATCTTTGAGTCGCTCAACACGGGCGTCACTATCAGGAAAATTAGAGCAGTGGTACATTGAATGTTTCTCATTGCAGAACAAACATGTTCCATAGCTTCCAGTACCCTTTGGTGTCACGTTCTTGGGTGACACAGTAACTATAGGCTTGGAGGGTCCCACTGCATATACGCCCACGCTGCTACTGTTCCACTTTGGTGTTGAATTATATTGTCTAGATTGATTTGGAGTACCTTTGGTACTCTGTGGTTTACTATTATTGGTTTCTGAGGGTTTACTTAGTGGTTTTAATTTGTCATGTGTTCGTAATTGATGAACTACTGACTTTAAACCTTCAGATATTTCACTCATGGATAAGATGCTTTTATTGTAATGAGCACTCATTTGTCTCAATATGTCCCTAGGTATTTTCTCCTGGACAATTATTTTCAAGACCCACTCAGCCCCGTTTGTATCTGCTGTCAGGCTGAGGGCATTGATCAGTGATTCTACCTCCAGCTTGAAGACTTGGAGTGAATCAGCTGAAGCCTCCGGTGGGGGTAAATGCAACAGCTCATGAACTAAATGTGATGTTCTTAATTCTGGATCAGCATAATTATCCTTGAGGAGTTTTACTGCCAGATCATAGCCGTCATTAGTTAATCTCAGATGGGATACTACTGTTTTAGCCGAGAAATAATATACACAATTATTGATAATAGCCTCTTAATTAGCCTCTATGAAACTTCTAATATTATCAAGAAGTATTAAATATTATTAGTGACCTCGCGAAATAAACTCCACAAAATTCGTAGATAATCTCTCGCGAAATGTAACACCACGAAATCCGTGAACAATATCGCGAAGACACAGTCACTAATTTGGCTGGCTTCTATATTACCGCTGTCATTTCACAGAATAACACGCCACCAAATCTGTGGGTGTACATGAAACCGCTGACGAAGCTGATCTGAACTGAGCGGGGCTCGTGAACTCGCACGAGTCAACGCCGCCGTCATTGACTGCTGGCTTTGTTTAAATCACACTTCACTAGATATTTAATGAATCCACTGGTTAACTGGTTCATCCGGTACTAAGATGACCAAATGTGGGTTCAAAGGACCGAATAATCCGGTTCCGAAGGTCCAAATAATGTGGGAACCGACCTGTGAGATTTATATTTATTTAATTTATATGAATTTATATTTACGTTAATTTATATACTTCGATAGCAATTTGTATAATGATAAGTAGACTGTATTTCTGCAATAATCTCACAAATCGATCCTCTACACATTAGGGGGGTTTATATTAATTAATTTATATTTGCAGCCAATCAAACTACAGTATTAACTACATACATTGAAAAGGTTCCTTATCTTATAGTACAGCAGGTTAGTCCACCAGGTATAACTAGGTTGTAGACACCAAATTATCCTCTTTGAGGTAGTTTCCATCACCCAGTAACTGGTGCACAAAGTCTTGCTTCCTCGTCTTGACCTGTTAAAAGGGCGCTAGCTGAAGCCAGAATCCTATATATGACAGGTATATCAGAGAAACACTATACTTGGAACAATAAAGACCTGGCTTAATTACCTTTATTTTGAGGCTATATCGTGCTCTAACCGGCTAACCCTACCCAATGACATTAATGGCCACTAATGATAGATAATGGGTTTCGGAAAGAACACTTAACTTGATTTGATGACAGCGTGTTGAAAATGGTACACCTTTGGTTTCCATAACACTACATCCAAGTAAATTTAACAGGAGCCGAATTTGCTCCCTGTGAGCCTCTGGTCTAGTATAAACAATGGCAATGTCTAACACTCCATACTATTGATGCTACTGGCCTACATTGTCCAGATATGATAGGAGCCGAATTTGCTCCACACGTCTCGGAGGTGACAATAACAATGGCTGCCCTCCTTCCCTACTCTGACGCCTGGCTTACATTGTCCACATGACAGAAAGTGATAGAAGGGTTACATTTACTCGACTTTAATATTGATAATTAAGTTAATTTATATGAGATGTTTTATGATGGTAAAGTCCAAAGACTAATGTATTTAAGAATAATTCCCACCATAATAGGTGGTGAATTATAATAGTATGTGGTGATGATATCCCGTTTTCTTTAAACGGTAATTCCACTACAAGTTACGTTTTCTATGGGTAACTTGTTTATACAACACAGCTATTATCTGTATGACATATTAAATGGTGTCGGATTTTCCGACAGGTGGTTTTGGTGGTGGAGAGTGTCTGCAGGTGGCGGCTATGGTGGTGGAGTGTGGCAACAGGTTTTGGTTATGGTGGTGGAGTGTGGCAACAGGTTTTGGTTATGGTGGTGGAGTGTGGCAGCAGGTGGTAGTTATGGTGGTGGAGTGAGGGCGCAGGTAGTGGTAATGGTGGTGGAGTGGGGCAGCAGGTGGTGGTTAATGTGGTGGAGTGTGGCAGCAGGTGGTGGTTATTGTGGTGGTGTATGGCAGCAGTTGGTAGTTATGGTGGTGGAGTGGGCAGCAGGTGGTGGTTATGGTGGTGGAGTGTGGTAGCGGATGGTGGTGGTGGTGGAGTGTGGCAGCATGTGGTGGTGGTGGAGTGTGGCAGCAGGTGGTGAACATGGTGGTGAAATGTGGCAGCAGGTGGTGGTTATGGTGGTGGAGTGTGGCAGCAGGTGGTGGTTACAGTGGTGGAGTGTGGCACAGGTGGTGATTATGGTGGTGGAGTGTGGCAGCAGGTGGTGGTTATGGTGGTGGAGTGTGGCAGCAGGTGGTGGTGGTGGTGGTGATGGAGTGTGGCAGCAGGTGGTGGTTTTGGTGGTGGAGTTTGGCAGCATGTGATGGTTATGGTGGTAGAGTGTGGCAGCAGGTGGTGGTTATGGTGGTGGAGATTAGCAGCAGGTGGTGGTTATGGTGGTGGGGTGTGGCAGCAGGTGGTGGTGGGGTGTGGCAGCAGGTGGTGGTTATGGTGGTGGAGTGTGGCAGCTGGTGGTGGTGGAGTGTGGCAGCAGGTGGTGGTTATGGTGGTGGAGTGTGACAGCAGGTGGTGGTTATGGTGGTGGAGTGTGGCTGCAAGTGGTGGCTATGGTGGTGGAGTGTGGCAGCAGGTAGTGGTTATGGTGGAGGAGTGTGGCTGCAAGTGGTGGCTATGGAGGTGGAGTGTGGCAGCAGGTGGTGGTTATGGTGGTGGAGTATGGCAGCAGGTGGTGGTTATGGTGGTGGAGTGTGGCAGCAGGTGGTGGAATGTGGCAGCAGGTGGTGGAGTGTGACAGCAGGTGGGGGTTACAATGGTGGAATGTGGAAGCAGGTGGTGATTATGGTGGTTGAGTGTGGCAGCAGGTGGTGGTTATGGTGGTGGAGTGTGGCAGCACGTGTTGGTTACGGTGGTGGAGTGTTGCCGCAGGTGGTGGTTATGGTAGTGGTGTATGGCAGCAGGTGGTGGAATGTGGCAGCATATGGTGGTTATCATGGTGGAGTGCGGCAGCAGGTGGTTGTTATGATGGTGGAGTGGGGCAGCAGGTGGTGGAGTGTGGCAGCAGGTGGTGGTTATGGTGATGGAGTGTGGCAGCAGGTGGCGGAGGTGGAGTGTGTCAGCAGGTGCTGGTTATAGTGGTGGAGAGTGGCCGCAGGTGGTGGTTATGGTGGTGGAGTGTGAAACAGGTGGTGGTTTTGGTGGTGGAATGTGGCAGCAGGTGGTGGTTATCATGGTGGAGTGCGGCAGCAGGTTGTGGTTATGATAGTGGAGTGGTGGAGGTGGAGTGTGGCAGCAGGTGGTGGTTATGGTGGTGGAGTGTGGCAGCAGGTAGTGGTTATGGTGGTTGAGTGTGGCAGCAGATGGTGATTATGGTGGTGAAGTGCGGCAGCAGGTGGTGGTTATGATGGTGGAGTGAGGCAGCAGGTGGTGGAGAGTGGCTGCAGGTGGTAGCTATGGTGGTGGAGTGAGGGCGCAGGTAGTGGTTATGGTGGTGGAGTGTGGCAGCAGGTGGTAGTTATGGTGGTGGAGTGAGGGCGCAGGAAGTGGTTATGGTGGTGGAGTGTGGCAGCAGGTGGTGGTTAATGTGGTGGAGTGTGGCAGCAGGTGGTGGTTATTGTGGTGGAGTATGACAGCAGGTGGTGGTTATAGTGGTGGAGTGGGCAGCAGGTGGTGGTTATGGTGGTGGAGTGTGGTAGCGGATTTTGGTGGTGGTGGAGTGTGGCAGCATGTGGTGGTGGTGGAGTGTGGCAGCAGGTGGTGAATATGGTGGTGGAGTGTGGCAGCAGGTGGTGGTTATGGTGGTGGAGTATGGCAGCAGGTGGTGGTTACAGTGGTGGAGTGTGGCAGCAGGTGGTGGTTATGGTGGTGGAGTGTGGCAGCAGGTGGTGGTGGTGTTGGAGTGTGGCAGCAGGTGGTGGTTTTGTTGGTGGAGTTTGGCAGCATGTGGTGGTTATGGTGGTGGAGTGTGGCAGCAGGTGGTGGTTATGGTGGTGGAGTTTAGTAGCAGGTGGTGGTTATGGTGGTGGGGTGTGGCAGCAGGTGATGGTTATGGTAGTGGGGTGTGGCAGCAGGTGGTGGTTATGGTGGTGGAGTTTGGCAGTAGGTGGTGGTTATGGTGGTGGGGTGTGGCAGCAGGTGGTGGTTATGGTGGTGGAGTGTGGCAGCTGGTGGTGGTTATGGTGGTGGAGTGTAGCAGCAGGTAGTGGTTATGGTGGTGGGGTGTGGCAGCAGGTGGTGGTTATGGTGGTGGGGTGTAGCAGCAGGTGGTGGTTATGGTGGTGGAGTGTGGCAGCAGGTGGTGGTTATGGTGGTGGGGTGTGGCAGCCGGTGGTGGTTATGGTGGTGGGGTGTGGCAGCAGGTGGTGGTTATGGTGGTGGAGTGTGGCAGCTGGTGGTGGTTATGGTGGTGGAGTGTGGCAGAAGGTGGTGGTTATTGTGGTGGAGTGTGGCAGCAGGTGGTGGTTATGGTGGTGTAGTGTGGCTGCAAGTGGTGGCTATGGTGGTGGAGTGTGGCAGCAGGTGGTGGTTATGGTGGAGGAGTGTGGCTGCAAGTGGTGGCTATGGTGGTGGAGTGTGGCAGCAAGTGGTGGTTATGGTGTTGGAGTGTGGCAGCAGGTGGTGGTTATTGTGGTGGAGTATGACAGCAGGTGGTGGTTATGGTGGTGGAGTGGGCAGCAGGTGGTGGTTATGGTGGTGGAGTGTGGTAGCGGATGGTGGTGGTGGTGGAGTGTGGCAGCAGGTGGTGGTGGTGGAGTGTGGCAGCAGGTGGTGAATATGTGGTGGAGTGTGGCAGCAGGTGTTGGTTATGGTGGTGGAGTGTGGCAGCAGGTGGTGGTTACAGTGGTGCAGTGTGGCAGCAGGTGGTGGTTATGGTGGTGGAGTGTGGCAGCAGGTGGTGGTGGTGGTGGTGATGGAGTGTGGCAGCAGGTGGTGGTTTTGGTGGTGGAGTTTGGCAGCATGTGATGGTTTTGGTGGTGGAGTGTGGCAGCAGGTGGTGGTTATGGTGGTGGAGCTTAGCAGCAGGTGGTGGTTATGGTGGTGGGGTGTGGCAGCAGGTGGTGGTTTTGGTGGTGGAGTTTGGCAGCATGTGGTGGTTATGGTGGTGGAGTGTGGCAGCAGGTGGTGGTTATGATGGTGGTGTTTAGCAGCAGGTGGTGGTTATGGTGGTGGGGTTTGGCAGCAGGTGGCGGGGTGTGGCAGCAGGTGGTGGTTATGGTGGTGGAGTGTGGCAGCAGGTGGTGGTTTGGTGGTGGGGTGTGGCAGCAGGTGGTGGTTATGGTGGTGGGGTGTGGCAGCAGGTGGTGGTTATGGTCGTGGAGTGTGGCAGCTGGTGGTGGTTATGGTGGTGGAGTGTGGCAGCAGGTGGTGGTTATGGTGGTGGAGTGTGGCAGCAGGTGGTGGTTATGGTGGTGGAGTGTGGCTGCAAGTGGTGACTATGGTGGTGGAGTGTGGCAGCAGGTGGTGGTTATGGTGGAGGAGTGTGGCTGCAAGTGGTGGCTATGGTGGTGGAGTGTGGCAGCAGGTGGTGGTTATGGTGTTGGAGTATGGCAGCAGGTGGTGGTTATGGTGGTGGAGTGTAGCAGCAGGTGGTGGAATGTGGCAGCAGGTGGTGGAGTGTGACAGCAGGTGGTGGTTACAATAGTGGAGTGTGGAAGCAGGTGGTGATTATGGTAGTGGTGTATGGCAGCAGGTGGTGGTTAAGATGGTGGAGTGGGGCAGCTGGTGGTGGTTATGGTGATGGAGTGTGGCAGCAGGTGGTGGAGGTGGAGTGTGTCAGCAGGTGCTGGTTATAGTGGTGGAGTGTGGCCGCAGGTGGTGGTTATGGTGGTGGAGTGTGAAACAGGTGGTGGTCTTAGTGGTGGAATGTGGCAACAGGTGGTGGTTATCATGGTGGATTGCGGCAGCAGGTTGTGGTTATGATGGTGGAGTGGTGGAGGTGGAGTGTGGCAGCAGGTGGTGGTTATGGTAGTGGAGTGTGGCAGCAGGTGGTGGTTATGGTGGTGGAGTGTGACCGCAGGTGGTGGTTATGGTGGTGGAGTGTGGCAGCAGGTGGTGGAGTGTGGCAGCAGGTGGTAGTTTTTGTGGTGGAGTATGGCAGCAGGTGGTGGTTATGGTGGTGGAGGGGGCAGCAGGTGGTGGTTATGGTGGTGGAGTGTGGTAGCGGATAGTGGTGGTGGTGGTGGAGTGTGATAGCATGTGGTGGTGGTGGTGGAGTGTGGCAGCATGTGGTGGTGGTGGAGTGTTGCAGCAGGTGGTGATTATGGTGGTGGAGTGTGGCAGCAGGTGGTGGTAATGGTGGTGGAGTGTGGCAGCAGGTGGTGATTATGGTGGTGGAGTGTGGCAGCAGGTGGTGGTTAATGTGGTGGAGTGTGGCAGCAGGTGGTGGTTATTGTGGTAGAGTATGGCAGTAGGTGGTGGAGTGGGGCAGCAGGTGGTGGTGGTGGTGGAGTGTGGCAGCAGGTGGTGGTGGTGGAGTGTGGCAGCAGGTTGTGGTTATGGTAGTGGAGTTTGGCAGCATGTGGTGGTTATGGTGATGGAGTGTGGCAGCAGGTGGTGGTGATGGAGTGTGGCAGCAGGTGGTGGTTTTGGTGGTGGAGTTTGGCAGCATGTGGTGGTTATGGTGATGGAGTGTGGCAGCAGGTGGTGGTTATGGTGGTGGAGTGTGGCCGCAGGTGGTGGATATGGTGGTTGAGTGTGGCAGCAGATGGAGGTTATGGTGGTGAAGTGCGGCAGCAGGTGGTGGTTATGGTGGTGAAGAGTGGCTGCAGGTTTTGGTTATGGTGGTGGAGTGTGGCAGCAGGTTTTGGTTATGGTGGTGGAGTGTGGCAGCAGGTGGTAGCTATGGTGGTGGAGTGAGGGCGCAGGTAGTGGTTATGGTGGTGGAGTGTGGCAGCAGGTGGTGGTTATTGTGGTGGAGTATGGCAGCAGGTTTGTGGTTATGGTGGTGGAGTGTGGCAGCAGGTGGTGGTTATTGTGGTGGAGTATGGCAGCAGGTGGTGGTTATGGTGGTGGAGTGGGGCAGAAGGTGGTGGTTACAGTGGTGGAGTGTGGCAGCAGGTGGTGATTATGGTGGTGGAGTGTGGCAGCATGTGGTGGTTATGGTGGTGGAGTGTGGCAGCAGGTGGTGGTGGTGGTGGTGATAGAGTGTGGCAGCAGGTGGTGGTGGTGGAGTGTGGCAGCAGGTGGTGATTATGGTGGTGGAGTGTGGCAGCAGGTGGTGGTTATGGTGGTGGAGTGTGGCAGCAGGTGGTGGTTATGGTGGTGGAGTGTGGCAGCAGGTGGTGGTGGTGGTGGTGATAGAGTGTGGCAGCAGGTGGTGATTATGGTGGTGGAGTGTGGCAGCAGGTGGTGGAGTGTGGCAGCAGGTGGTGGTTATGGTGGTGGGGTGTGGCAGCAGGTGGTGGTTATGGTGGTGGGGTGTGGCAGCAGGTGGTGGTTATGGTGGCGGAGTGTGGCAGCTGGTGGTGGTTATGGTGGTGGAGTGTTGCAGCAGGTGGTGGTTATGGTGGTGGAGTGTGGCAGCAGGTGGTGGTTATGGTGGTGGAGTATGGCAGCAGGTTTGTGGTTATGGTGGTGGAGTGTAGCAGCAGGTGGTGGAATGTGGCAGCAGGTGGTGGAGTGTGACAGCAGGTGGTGGTTACAATGGTGGAGTGTGGAAGCAGGTGGTGATTATGGTGGTTGAGTGTGTCAGCAGGTGGTGGTTATGGTGGTGGAGTGTGGCAGCAGGTGGTGGTTATGGTGGTGGAGTGTTGCCGCAGGTGGTGGTTATGGTAGTGGTGTATGGCAGCAGGTGGTGGAATGTGGCAGCAGGTGGTGGTTATCATGGTGGAGTGCGGCAGCAGGTTGTGGTTATGATGGTGGAGTGTGGCAGCAGGTGGTGGTTATGGTAGTGGAGTGTGGCAGCAGGTGGTGGTTATGGTGGTGGAGTGTGACCGCAGGTGGTGGTTATGGGGGTAGAGTGTGGCAGCAGGTGGTGGAGTGTGGCAGCAGGTGGTGGTTATTGTGGTGGAGTATGGCAGCAGGTGGTGGTTATGGTGGTGGAGTGTGGTAGCGGATGGTGGTGGTGGTGGTGGAGTGTGGCAGCAGGTGGTGGTTATTGTGGTGGAGTATGGCAGCAGGTGGTGGTTATGGTGGTGGAGTGTGGTAGCGGGTGGTGGTGGTGGTGGTGGAGTGTGGCAGCATGTGGTGGTGGTACCTGGTTGATACCTGGTTGATGGGGTTCTGGGAGTTCTTCTACTCCCCAAGCCCGGCCCGAGGCCAGGCTCGACTTGTGAGAGTTTGGTCCACCAGGCTGTTGCTTGGAGCGGCCCGCAGGGCCACGTACCCACCACAGCCCGGCTGATCCGGAACTTCTCTTAGAAAAACGTCCAGTTTTCTCTTGATGATGTCCACGGTTTTTCCGGCAATATTTCTTATGCTCGCTGGGAGGACGTTGAACAACCGTGGACCCCTGATGTTTATACAGTGCTCTCTGATTGTGCCTATGGCACCTCTGCTCTTCACAGGTTCAATCTTGCATTTTCTTCCATATCGTTCACTCCAGTACGTTGTTATTTTACTGTGTAGATTTGGGACCTGACCCTCCAGTATTTTCCATGTGTATATTATTTGGTATCTCTCTCGTCTCCTTTCTAGAGAGTACATTTGGAGAGCTTTGAGACGATCCCAATAATTTAGGTGTTTTATCTCGTCTATGCGTGCCGTATATGTTCTCTGTATTCCCTCTATTTCAGCAATCTCTCCTGCTCTGAAGGGGGAAGTGAGTACTGAGCAGTACTCGAGACGGGACAGCACAAGTGACTTGAAGAGTACAACCATTGTGATGGGATCCCTGGATTTGAAAGTTCTCGTAATCCATCCGATCATTTTTCTGGCTGACGCGATATTTGCTTGGTTATGCTCCCTAAACGATAGATCGTCGGACATCATTATTCCCAAATCCTTGACATGCTGTTTTTCTACTATGGGAAGATTCGATTGTGTTTTGTACCCTGTATTATGTTTCAGATCCTCATTTTTGCCGTACCTGAGTACCTGAAATTTATCACTGTTAAACATCATGTTATTTTCTGCTGCCCAATCAAAAACTTTGTTGACATCTGCTTGTAGTTTTTCAATGTCTTCAGCAGAGGTAATTTTCATGCTGATTTTTGTGTCATCTGCAAAGGACGACACGAAGCTGTGACGTGTATTTTTGTCTATATCAGATATGAGAATAAGGAACAGTAGCGGTGCAAGGACTGTACCTTGAGGTACAGAGCTTTTAACATCGCTTGGACTCGATTTTATCTGATTGACTGTTACTCTTTGTGTTCTGTTCGACAGGAAATTGAGTATCCAGCGTCCTACTTTTCCAGTTATTCCCATGGACCTCATTTTGTGAGCTATCACCCCATGGTCACATTTGTCGAACGCCTTTGCAAAGTCTGTGTATACAACATCTGCATTTTGCTTTTCTTCTAGGGCTTCTGTGATTTTGTCATAGTGGTTGAGTAACTGTGACAGACAGGATCTTCCCGCTCTAAATCCATGTTGTCCTGGATTGTGCAATTCATTGTTTTCCATAAAACTAGAAATTTGATTCCTAATCACTCTTTCAAACACTTTTATTATGTGTGATGTTAGTGCAACTGGCCTATAATTTTTTGCCAAGGCTTTACTCCCCCCCTTGTGCAACGGAGCTATATCTGCAGATTTAAGTGCTGCTGGTATCTCCCCTGTATCCAGGCTCTTTCTCCATATTACGCTGAGTGCTCTCGCTACTGGTACTTTACATTTCTTTATGAATATTGAATTCCATGAGTCAGGCCCAGGAGCTGAGTGCATAGGCATATTATCAATTTCTCTTTCAAAGTCTTCCGAGTTTGTGGTAATATCCGTTATATTATCTGCAGCTTGAATGTCATTCATAAAGAAGCTGTCTGGGTCATCAACTTTCATGTTGTTTATTGGTGTGCTAAACATAGCCTCATATTGGCTTCTTAGAATTTCACTAATCTCTTTGTTGTCCTCTGTGTACGTACCTTCATTTGTAATTAACGGTCCAATACTGGTCGAGGTTTTGGATTTTGATTTTGCGTATGTGAAAAAATATTTCGGATTTTTCCTTATCTCTTGTATAGCTTTCTGTTCCAATTCCATTTCCTCAGACTCATATGATCGCTTCAACCTTTGTTCTATTTCCTCAATCTCCCTGCTTAGGCTTGTTTTCCTTGCTTGTGATAGTTGTGTCTGCCGAAGCATTTCCGTTATTTTTTTCCTTCTCCTGTACAGTCGTCTCCGTTCTCTTTCTAGAGTGCTCCTCTTTCTGCCCCTCCTCACAGGTACGTGCTTCAAGCAGACCTTGTAAGCTTCAGCTGTCAGTTGAGCTATTCCCTGTGTGGGAGTTTTGTCGCTTAAGACCGTCTCCCATTGAATGGTTGCAAGGTCTACATTTATTTTTTCCCAGACAATCCTCTTATTGTTGAAATTGAATTGATTGAATATTCCTTCTCGCTTGTTGGGTCTCTTAGACCTACTACCGTTATTTATGCTAGTTCGCACTTCAATGAACTTATGGTCTGAGTATGAAGTATCTGAGATTGTGATATCCCTGATTAGTTCATCATTGTTTGTGAATAACAAGTCTAGTGTGTTTTCGTTCCTAATTGGTTCTGCAATCTGTTGATTGAGCGAGAATTTGTCACAGAATCTCAAAAGTTCTCTAACCTGTGGTTGGTTATTTCCCGGGTCATTCCCTGCTATATTTGTGTTTGCCGTTCTCCATCTTAGACTCGGTAAATTGAAATCTCCAAGAAAGATAATATCTGGAGCTGGGTTTGCTAGGTTGTCAAGTATGTTCTCTATTTTGTGCATCTGCTCTGTGAATTCCTCAATCGTTGTATCTGGCGGTTTATATATTAGAATAATAATTAGGTTTAGTTTCTCTACCTTCATTCCAAGTACCTCTACCACCTCATTAGTTGAATTTAGTAGTTCTGTGCATACCAGGTCTTCTTTAATATACAGACCTACTCCTCCATTTGACCTAGTTTTTCTATCACATCTATATAGATTATAATTTGGAATCCAGATTTCACCATCCATGTAATCTTTTGTATGAGTTTCCGTGAATGCCCCAAATATTGAGTTTGACTCTAATAGAAGGCCAATTATGAACTTAACTTTATTTCTTGACTTTGGCTTTAAACCTTGAATGTTTGCAAATATGAATGATTGTCCATATTGTGTGTAACTTCTGGAAGGTTTTGGTAGTTCTCCCTCTTCTCTACCCTGACCCAGGGTGTGTTGTTGTGGCAATGGTTTGTCCAGTTTTGGAAGTGATACTGGGGAGTGTGGTAGTCTCTGTGTAGTTGGGGGGTGTAGTATGTGTGGGCGTGATGACGAACTGTAGTCCAGTCTTGGGCATTTCCCCCTCTCTATCCGTACTCCTGCCACGTTTCTGCCTGTCTGTTTCTCCCTCTCTTTGTACCTGCCTCTAAAAAAATTTCAGGGCTATTATGTTGGACTTCTTCTCTTATATGGCGCTGTGTACCTCTGACGTGGAAATCGGGGCAGTGAAGATCGTAGCATTTCCTCTCATTGACTGAGAGTGTGCATAGCTTAGGGTGAAAATATCTACACTCTGTATCAAAACGACATCTGCCTTTCCCTAACCAGTTTCGGCATTTAAGTGGAGTGTGGAGTGTTCCGTGGCATTTGGTGGAGTGTGGCAGCAGGTGGTGATTATGGTGGTGGAGTGTGGCAGCAGGTGGTGGTTATGGTGGTGGAGTGTGGCAGCAGGTGGTGGTTACAGTGGTGGAGTGTGGCAGCAGGTGGCGATTATGGTGGTGGAGTGTAGCAGCAGGTGGTGGTTAATGTGGTGGAGTGTGGCAGCAGGTGGTGGTTATTGTGGTGGAGTATGGCAGCAGGTGGTGGAGTGGGGCAGCAGGTGGTGGTGGTGGTGGAGTGGGGTAGCAGGTGGTGGTAGTGGTGGAGAGTGGCAGCAGGTTGTGGTTATGGTAGTGGAGTGTGGGAGTAGGTGGTGGTGGTGGTGGTGGAGTGTGGCAGCAGGTGGTAGTGGTGGAGTGTGGCAGCAGGTGGTGGTGGTGGAGTGTGGCAGCAGTTGGTGGTTATGGTGGTGGAGTGTGGCAGCAGGTGGTGGTGATGGTGGTGGTAGTGATGGAGTGTGGCAGCAGGTGGTGGTTTTGGTGGTGGAGTTTGGCAGCATGTGGTGGTTATGGTGATGGAGTGTGGCAGCAGGTGGTGGTTATGGTGGTGGAGTGTGGCTCAGGTGGTGGTTATGGTGGTTGAGTGTGGCAGCAGATGGTGGTTATGGTGGTGAAGTGCGGCAGCAGGTGGTGGTTATGGTGGTGGAGAGTGGATGCAGGTGGTGGCTATGGTGGTGGAGTGTGGCAGCAGGATTTGGTTATGGTGGTGGAGTGTGGCAGCAGGTGGTGGTTATGGTGGTGGAGTGAGGGCGCAGGCAGTGGGTATGGTGGTGGAGTGTGGCAGCAGGTGGTAGTTATGGTGGTGGAGTGAGGGCACAGGAAGTGGTTATGGTGGTGGAATGTGGCAGCAGGTGGTGGTTAATGTGGTGGAGTGTGGCAGCAGGTGGTGGTTATTGTGGTGGAGTATGGCAGCAGGTGGTGGTTATGGTGGTGGAGTGGGGCTGAGGGTGGTGGTTACAGTGGTGGAGTGTGGCAGCAGGTGGTGATTATGGTGGTGGAGTGTGGCAGCAGGTGGTGGTTATGGTGGTGGAGTGTGGCAGCAGGTGGTGGTGGTGGTGGTGATGGAGTGTGGCAGCAGGTGGTGGTGGTGGAGTGTGGCAGCAGGTGGTGGTTATGGTGGTGGAGTGTGGCAGCAGGTGGTGGTGGTGGTGGTGATGGAGTGTGGCAGCAGGTGGTGGTGATGGAGTGTGGCAGCAGGTGGTGGTGATGGAGTGTGGCAGCAGGTGGTGGTGATGGAGTGTGTCAGCAGGTGGTGGTTATGGTGGTGGAGTTTAGCAGCAGGTGGTGGTTATGGTGGTGGGGTGTGGCAGCAGGTGGTGGTTATGGTGGTGGGGTGTGGCAGCAGCTGGTGGTTATTGTGGTGGAGTGTGGCAGCAAGTGGTGGCTATGGTGGTGGAGTTTAGCAGCAGGTGGTGGTTATGGTGGTGGGGTGTGGCAGCAGGTGGTGGTTATGGTGGTGGGGTGTGGCAGCAGCTGGTGGTTATTGTGGTGGAGTGTGGCAGCAAGTGGTGGCTATGGTGGTGGAGTGTGGCAGCAGGTGGTGGTGGTGGTGGTGATGGAGTGTGGCAGCAGGTGGTGGTGGTGGAGTGTGGCAGCAGGTGGTGGTTATGGTGGTGGAGTGTGGCAGCAGGTGGTGGTGGTGGTGGTGATGGAGTGTGGCAGCAGGTGGTGGTGATGGAGTGTGGCAGCAGGTGGTGGTGATGGAGTGTGGCAGCAGGTGGTGGTGATGGAGTGTGTCAGCAGGTGGTGGTTATGGTGGTGGAGTTTAGCAGCAGGTGGTAGTTATGGTGGTGGAGTGTGGCAGCAGGTGGTGGTTATGGTGGTGGAGTGTGGCAGCAGGTGGTGGTTATGGTGGTGGAGTGTGGCTGCAAGTGGTGGCTATGGTGGTGGAGTGTTGCAGCAGGTGGTGGTTATGGTGGTGGAGTGTGGCTGCAAGTGGTGGCTATGGTGGTGGAGTGTGGCCGCAGGTGGTGGTTATGGTGGTGGAGTGTGAAACAAGTGGTGGTTTTGGTGGTGGAAAGTGGCAGCAGGTGGTGGTTATGGTAGTGGAGTGTGGCAGCAGGTGGTGGTTATGGTGGTGGAGTGTGACCGCAGGTGGTGGTTATGGTGGTGGAGTGTGGCAGCAGGTGGTAGAGTGTGGCAGCAGGTGGTAGTTATGGTGGTGGAGTGTAGCAGCATGTGGTGGTTACAGTGGTGGAGTAGGGCAGCAGGTGGTGATTATGGTGGTGGAGTGTGGCAGCAGGTGGTGGTTAATGTGGTGGAGTGTAGCAGCAGGTGGTGGTTATTGTGGTGGAGTATGGCAGCAGGTGGTGGAGTGGGGCAGCAGGTGGTGGTGGTGGTGGAGTGGGGTAGCAGGTGTTGGTAGTGGTGGAGTGGGGCAGCAGTTTGTGGTTATGGTAGAGGAGTGTGGGAGCAGGTGGTGGTGGTGGTGGTGGAGTGTGGCAGCAGGTGGTGGTGGTGGAGTGTGGCAGCAGGTAGTGGTTATGGTGGTGGAGTGTGGCAGCAGGTGGTGGTGGTGGTGGTGATGGAGTGTGGCAGCAGGTGGTGGTTTTGGTGGTGGAGTTTGGCAGCATGTGGTGGTTATGGTGATGGAGTGTGGCAGCAGGTGGTGGTTATGGTGTTAAGTGCGGCAGCAGGTGGTGGTTATGGTGGTGGAGTGTGGCAGCAGGTGGTGGCTATGGTGGTGGAGTGTGGCCGCAGGAGGTGGTTTTGGTGGTGGAATGTGGCAGCAGGTGGTGTTTATAGTGGTGGAGTGTGGCAGCAGGTGTTGGTTATGGTGGTGGAGTGTGGCAGCAGGTGGTGGTTATGGTGGTGGAGTGTGGCAGCAGGTGGTAGTTATGGTGGTGGCGTGAGGGCGCAGGTGGCGGTGGTGGAGTGTGGCAGCAAGTGGTGGTGGTGGTGATGGAGTGTGGCAGCAGGTGGTGGTGGTGGAGTGTGGCAGCAGGTGGTTGTTATGGTGGTGGAGTGTGCCAGCAGGTGGTGATTATGGTGGTGGAGTGTGGCAGCAGGTGGTGGTTATGGTGGTGGAGTGTGGCAGCAGGTGGTGGTGGTGGTGGTGATGGTGTGTGGCAGCAGATGGTGGTTATGGTGGTGGAGTGTGGCAGCAGGTGGTGGTTATGGTGGTGGAGTTTAGCAGCAGGTGGTGGTTATGGTGGTGGGGTGTGGCAGCAGGTGGTGGTTATGGTGGTGGGGTGTGGCAGCAGGTGGTGGTTATGGTGGTGGAGTGTGGCAGCTGGTGGTGGTTATGGTGGTGGAGTGTGGCAGCAGGTGGTGGTTATGGTGGTGGAGTGAGGCAGCAGTTGGTGGTTATGGTGGTGGAGTGTGGCTGCAAGTGGTGGCTATGGTGGTGGAGTGTGGCAGCAGGTGGTGGTTATGGTGGTGGAGTGTGGCTGCAAGTGGTGGCTATGGTGGTGGAGTGTGGCAGTAGGTGGTGGTTATGGTGGTGGAGTGTGGCTGCAAGTGGTGGCTATGGTGGTGGAGTGTGGCAGCAAGTGGTGGTTATGGTGGTGGAGTATGGCAGCAGGTGGTGGTTATGGTGGTGGAGTGTGGCAGCAGGTGGTGGAATGTGGCAGCAGGTGGTGGAGTGTGACAGCAGGTGGTGGTTACAGTGGTGGAGTGTGGAAGCAGGTGGTGATTATGGTGGTTGAGTGTGGCAGCAGGTGGTGGTTATGGTGGTGGAGTGTGGCAGCAGGCGGTGGTTGTGGTGGTGGAGTGTGAAACAGGTGGTGTGTTACGAACCCGGATCCGGCGTCCGAGCACGGAGCAGTGACGACCGCGCCATCAGTGGGTCAGCTCCCGAAACCCCCTCCAAACGGACGACGACACCTGGTGAGGACGACGTATACTGGCCACAAGGGCCAGTTTCCAGTCCTGTGCAGCTCACAACACCGCCGCTGCTGACCTCTGGTGAGGTGGTGCTCAGACTACAACGCCATCTATGGAGTGGACACGTCAGGCGTTTGTGTCTGAGCCTGTAAGTGAGGTGCTGTAGTGTGTCTCTGTTATTGATGACGTGTCTGTTTACAGAGTCGACCTGGGACTGCTGTGATGGAAGTTGAGTCAGTCTACCCGAGGCAGCCGTCCCCATACCTTGTGCCTTGCTGCAGCAGCTGTGAAGTCGTCTCCCGGAAGAACACTGTGGTGTGTTACCCTGCCAGTGTGGTGGCAGTAGAAGGATTGTCTTACCTGGGACCGACTGCTGGAGACGGTTATCCACTGGGGTTTTGAGGACAGGAGAGTGATTTGTGGTATCACACGAGGCTCCTGACTAGGGCGCTACCCTAGTATCGCTCGTGGAGTGGCCTGGCCAGCGTTGCTGATCCGGAACCTGCCAGCAGACCTGCTGGGCTTGTGGTTGACGGCCTCCACGGCGGTGCCCCCAGTGGAACTGTGTTTTGGCTGGCCTGTGTTTGGGGTAGACTCAGCTTGATCGGAAGATTCGTCAAGAGACCACGAAAGCACCGAGGACTTAGCACCGAGAGCGTGGATCCAGAGTCTTCAGGAGAAGACAATTGTGTGAATAATTCCCCTGTATAGTGTTGATACCCCTCCCCCTGTGTACTCTTTTTATATATTATTTATTGGTGATGGTAATTATAGTCTTAAGTTCTTAACTTTCTTTCCCTTCCCCCTTTAAGTTTCTTGCGCCACGGATCGCATCCCTTGAAAGCCACTACTGGCTTGGGGCCGGATACAACTTACTCTAATAACATCAGAGTACGAATCCCGTTGCGTCCCGAGAGGGCCGTAACATAATTGGCCGCAGTTTTGGTGATGGAGTGTGGCAGCAGGTGGTGGAGGTGGAGTGTGTCAGCAGGTGGTGGTTAAAGTGGTGGAGTGTGGCAGCAGGTGGTAGTTTTGGTGGTGGAGTGTGGCAGCAAGTGGGTGTTATAGTGGTGGAGTATGGCTGCAGGTGGTAGTTATGGTAGTGGAGTGTGGCAGCAGGTGGTGGTTATGGTGGTGGAGTGTAGCTGCAGGTGGTGGTTATGGTAGTGGAGTAAGGCCGCAGGTGGTGGTTATCATGGTGGAGTGCGGCAGCAAGTGGTGGTTATGATGGTGGAGTGGGGCAGCAGGTGGTGGTTATGGTGGTGGAGTGTGGCAGCATGTGGTGGTTATGGTGATGGAGTATGGCAGTAGGTGGTGGAGGTGGAGTGTGTCAGCAGGTGCTGGTTATTGTGGTGGAGTATGGCAGCAGGTGGTGGAGTGGGGCAGCAGGTGGTGGTGGTGGTGGAGTGGGGTAGCAGGTGGTGGTGGTGGTGGAGTGTGGCAGCAGGTTGTAGTTATGGTAGTGGAGTGTGGGAGCAGGTGGTGGTGGTGGTGGTGGAGTGTGGCAGCATGTGGTGGTTATGGTGGTGGAGTGTGGCAGCAGGTGGTGGTGGTGATGGAGTGTGGCAGCAGGTGGTGGTTTTGGTGGTGGAGTTTGGCAGCATGTGGTGGTTATGGTGGTGGGGTATGGCAGCAGGTGGTGGTTATGGTGGTGGAGTGTGGCACCAGGTGGTGGTTATGGTGGTGGAGTGTGGCAGCAGGTGGTGGTTATCGTGGTGGAGTGTGGCAGCATGTGGTGGTTATGGTGGTGGGGTATGGCAGCAGGTGGTGGCTATGGTGGTAGAGTGAGGCACCAGGTGGTGGTTATCGTGGTGGAGTGTGGCAGCCGGTGGTGGTTATGGTGGTGGAGTGTGGCAGCAGGTGGTGGTTATGGTGTTGGAGTGTGGCAGCAGGTGGTGGTTATAGTGGTGGAGTGTGGCTGCAAGTGGTGTCTATGGTGGTCGAGTGTGGCAGCAGGTGGTGTTTATGGAGGTGGAGTGTGGAAGCAGGTGGTGGTTATGGTGTCGGGAAACCGACACACACACACAACCACACACACAAATAACACAGTCTCCCCTAGTCTATACTCCCTTCAGGATGGAAAATGGGAGACTCCGTGACGTCATCAAAGTCATCGTATATTTACATTATGAAACATTGTTAATAGATTAGTTTAGTCTCTAAAGTTAACAAAAAAGTAATCACTAAGAATGAATATAATTATTTACATCAAATAGTAGCTAGGTTCCCTTGTTAATGTAAAATTACTTTGAGTGAGGAACCAGAGCATAAGAGCGTCACCCCGAGGAGGAAGGCGTCCATACATAACAACAAAACATGGGATGAGCATACCACGCTGTCTTAACTGGTGTAACAGCTAGACACCCCATTTACGTGTCAACACCAGCCACACAGCCTAACAACATCACAACATCAACTGTATCCGTCTACCAAGTATTGTTTATTATTCAAGTGCACTGATTAATATAAATATGTAGATGGTTATGTCGTAGGACATCCCCAAAAACACCGTACGTGTACCCCATTACAGCCCCCACAGTTCATGTCATACCTGTAATTGATATGTTTAGGGAACTTTGATTAATTCCTTGCATCCCATACAGGTAAATAGTGAGAGGAGCTTCAAGAATCTGTGCAGACAGTTGGTTCATACACATAATTAACTACTTGTTTGCCAAGCCTTGTCCTTCCCACCAGCCGCCATTACGTGGCACAAAGAGGCAGGGCCACACCCATCTTGAGGCTCCACCTACACGCCTTACTAGGCCCATTCTACTGGCACAGCTAAGACATTATAGCAGTAGCAGTAGTTATAATTAATTACTTATAATGAAATAACTGAAATAATAGTTTTAAAGGTAAACAATTGGTAGTTTAAGAAGGGACCATAACAAAGTGGTTTAGGCTACCAATTGTCCCTCCCAATGGTGTGTAAGAAGATTTCAGGCAGTTTACCAGTACATACAGTCCACTTAATTAATACTTACTTACTAAGAAAATAAATAAGACATAACTTTATTTTATTAAATCAATTTGAAAAAGAGAGATTAGCTGCCTGGAATTTTCCCCACATTGTTTGGTCCTACGGAACCGGATTATATTTAGTTCTTTGAACTAGATATTATACATACATATAGTGATAGTGCAATATTACCTACACACATTATAGCAGGAAGACACTGCTATATTTTTTGCATATTTTCTAGCCTAACTTTTCAATCTCATAGCAAACAGAACTTACAACAAGCACTATTATTGTTCTGACAGTACTAAAGGAACAATTGTGTTTTTTCATTTCATTACAAGAGGTTGATAAGAGGCTACTTTACTTATAAGTTACTTATATATGTTTTTTTGTAATTATTGCATTATTATTGCCATTACTGTAACATTTACTGCATGCCACATTATTTACTACTAATTCTTGCACAAGGGTAGAACATTTTAGGCTGGTGTTGTACAGCAACCTAGTCTAATTTATTGTGCTAACCTGGTGTAAGGGTAAGAATTTAACACTTGTCTAGTGTTGAACACATATTACAACCTAGCAAGTACATATTTTTATGCAGTATTTAAGACAACCCGAGTTGTGTTGTCAATATGATATCAATATAACATTAGTACAATTTAACTATAATCATTTCACCTTTGAGTGTTAACCTGTGTCTCTGTACCAACCAAGAGTGATAATGATGGGCTAACTTGCGGATACCAGCATTGATACAGGTCTACCACTCAAAGTATAGTGTGTATGATTTTACAGTTTATATTTAAATATAGTCTATACGACTAACAAGTACTTCCAAAATGTCTACTGTCAAAAATGTCCAAATAACCCTCACAGGATTGAGGGATCATTTATCACGGCAGATTAGCACATGTGAAAACATGAGTAAACAAACTCCAGTTAACTATGTAGCATTGGAAAATTATCTTAGGCTTGCACGGAACAAATATGACCGTGTGTTGCAACAAATGAAAGAATATCAAGTTTTACTTCAGAATACCAGTGTTGGTGGAGTAACATTACAAGATGTTATACAAGAACATTCCGATTATGAAGATACAATGTTTACACAGTTGCAATACTTTGATGATATCATACATGCCCATAAAGCTAATATAAATATTGTAACCACAACTTCCCAGAAACAGACAGCACCAGAAGTCAAATTGCCATCACTTAGTTTACCAACTTTTTCTGGAAGAGAAGACGAGAGTTGGGACGGTTTCTGGAGCAAATTTGTCGATTCTGTGGATTCTAATGCTAATGTGCCAAAAACAACAAAGTTTACATACTTACAGAGTGTCTTGAAGGATGAAGCGTATCAGGTAGTCTGTAATCTAAATCACACAGATGATGATTATGACAATGCAGTGCAACTCCTGAAAGATAATTACGCTAAACCTGAAAGGACAATCAGAATTCTAACACAGAGACTGTTAGACATTAAACCTCCAAATAATACTGCAGTCTCACTCCAAACCTTCAGATTGGAGCTTGAGTCCATACTCAAGGCACTTAAAAATAAAGTGAACCTGGATGAGTCAGACTGGATAATACAAGTCCACATGACACGGAAATTACCCAGGGACATACTGGATAAGTTGTTTGTATTAGTAGGTAAGTCATCCTTGACTGTAAATGAGATTACAAAGGGTTTACAAACCATCATAGAACGAGAAAGAGTTAATCCAGAAGAAAAAACATCTAAACCCACATCTGCTACTAATAGTAAACAACAGAGTACAAACAGTGCTCCAAACAAAGCTAAAACATCTTCCCCCTCCACAAAGTGGAATCAGGGCAGTGTAGGAACATATGCAGTTGGTCCTTCCAAACCTACAGTCAACGCATCACCCAAGACGGTGACTCCTCAAGATACTGTTAATGTCTGGAAACCATGTGTGTTTTGTGAGCAATCACATTCCATGTACAATTGCAGACGCTACCCTGATCGTGCAACACGCATAAAACGACTCAAGGAGTTATATAGATGTAGCAAGTGTATAAGGGAACATCATCCCGACAATTGCACAATAGTAATGCGCATCTGCACTAAGTGCCATAAGGGTCAACACCATACTGCACTTTGTGGGGACACAAGTATAAAGTCTCCCAAACCACAGGAGGAGGAAGGAGCTACAGCATCAGTAAAACTTTGTACTGTGTTACCTGACATAAGTGTCTTCACAACCAGGTCTAACCATAAATCAGCTCTACCTACTGCACGATTGATCATTAGAAATGGAAAGAATAAAGCCACCGTACGTGGATTATTTGATCAGGGGTCCCAACTGACCTTTATATCCAAGGAGTTGGTAGATAAACTGAAACTTACACCTGTAGAGGAGACACGGATAAACATAAAGGGATTCCTGACTAACTCGGGAACCCGAACTTACGGGGTAGTACGACCCACAGTACGACTAGGAGGTTATGTACGAAAGGTACCAGCACTAGTAGTAGATAGATTTCCAACAGACCTGTATATAGAAGGTCTAGGAACAACAGCCAAATTCCTAGAAGAAAAGGGAATGCCTTTGGCTGATAACATTACATCGGACAACCTTTCCGATATTGGAATCCTTATGGGATCAGATGTCTACCATAAGTTTATCATAGGAAAGGAAGATTACCACGGTATGAATGTGTTACCATCTGCAGGTGGCTATTTACTAACAGGCCCAGTATTACGGCTAAAACAACCCGCACCTGTGGATCACCAACATGCCAACACAGTAATGGTTGCATGACTAGGAGAACAGTCTCCACTGCAACTCAGAGACATTTCCGAGGATGAGCTTGATCCCCCAGTATATAAGTTATGGGACCTGGCAACTCTCGGCATTGTCCCTGAACAACCTAGTCCAGATGATGACTGGACTTATAAACAATACCTAGACTCAGTTATCTACAGAGATAATCAGTACTGGGTCAGGTTACCATGGAAGCTGAATCACCCTCAGCTACCCATCAACTACTTCATGGCACAAAATCAATTAAGATCACAGGTGTTACGTTTACAAAGACAACCTGAGAACTTGAAGTTGTACCATGAAATAATACAGAAGCAGCTCGATGACAAATTTATCGAAGTTGTAACAAATGATAACCCAAAGGAAGGACATTATCTGCCACACCACCATGTTCAGAAGGATTCTGCGACTACCCCACTACGGATAGTATTTAATTGCAGTGCTAAGATGGGGCAGAATAGTGTTTCATTAAATGATTGCCTTCAAACAGGCCCAAGCCTAACACAAAGGCTTTATGACGTGCTGTTAAAGTTTCGTATAGGGACTTATGCATATACGGCCGACATTAGCAAGGCATTCCTTAGGGTAGGTCTTCAAGAAGAAGACCGGAACTACACAAAGTTCCTATGGATTAAGGATCCTAATGATCCAAACAGTGAAATAATCACTTATAGGTTTGCGTCTGTTTTGTTCGGAGCCACGAGCTCACCATTTCTGCTTCAAGCTACCTTGGATACGCACTTGAAGAAGTCCAATAGCCCGAACAAGACAGAAATTAGCGAAAACCTGTATGTGGATAACTTTCAAGGAACAGCCAACAGTGAAAGTAAGCTGTTGGACATATACCATGAGGCCAATCGAGAATTAATGGGAGCCAATATGCCTCTCCAGTCTTGGGTCTCTAACAATGACAAATTAAAACAACTGATCACAACTGAATTTCCCGACTACCAAGTACCCGAGATGACAAAGGTACTAGGTGTCCAATGGAACACGACAACCGATCAGTTGACAATCAAGTCAGTGGAGACAGATACCACTAACTTAACAATGAGAAAATTGCTATCACAAGTCAGCAAACCCTTCGACCCATTAGGCTTATTAAGTCCAATACTAATTAATGGGAAGATGATAATACAGGAATGTTGGCAACAAAAGATAGGCTGGGATGATCTTCTAACACCTGCCCTACAAGAAAAATGGCAAGGGTTAGTGAAAGATTTAAGTATCCTAGAGTCTGTCAAGTTCCCTAGGAACACAACAGTAAATGAAAAGGAACCAATTAAGTTGCATGTATTTTGTGATGCCTCAGGAAAGGCTTATGGTACAGTAGCTTACCTGGTCTCAAATGGGCAAGCCAATTTGCTCACATCAAAGGCCAGAGTGGCACCTTTAAAGAAAAGATCACTGCCACAACTGGAATTAACAGCCTTACTGCTAGGTGTAAGATTGGCTCATTATCTGATCAAGGCCTTAAGCCACATCCACTTTACAGAAACAGTAGTATGGTCAGATAATGAGGCAGTGCTACAGTGGGTTAAAAACAATAACAGTAAGAATCCTTACGTGAGTAACCGCGTTAAGGAAATACGAGAGTTGTCAGCAGGGTATAAACTAAGATATGTACCTACTAAAGAGAATCCAGCTGACTATCTCTCCCGAGGCCTGACTTTACGGCAATTAACAAAGGCAGAGATGTGGTTCAATGGACCTCAGTGGCTAATCAGCGACCAGTGGCCTGAACAAAAGCCACAAGTCATTGTGACCAATGTCACTGTTCCCACTGAGAACCCGGAACTACCTCAGACTTTGGTAATTGATCCTGCTCGGTACTCTGAACTGAACAAACTTGTAGGTGTCACCCAAGTAGTGTTTGATTTTCTAAAGAAAATAGGAATCAAGCATAATTTCCCTAGTGCCTTAAGGTACTGGGTTAAAAGAGCTCAGACCGACACATTCGGGACAGAAATTGACAATGTTCCTAAGAAGCTACAACATGATCTGGGTCTCTGGTTAGACACTGACAATTATAACTTGATAAGATGCGGAGGACGCTTACAACATGCTGACATAGATCTGGAAGCAAAAAATCCAATATTGCTCCCTCGTCACCACATAGTAAGCAAACTAATTGTGTTACATATACACAAATACTGCACTCTGCATGGTGGGGTATTAGATACTCTCACAGAATTAAGACAACAGTACTGGCTACCCCAAGGTAGACAGACAGTAAAATCCATAATCAAATCCTGTGTTGTATGCCGGAGATACGATGCCAGAGTGTGTCCATATCCTGGCCCTCCTCCACTTCCGAAGGAACGAGTCGTACATATTCATCCTTTTGAGACAACAGAAGTAGATTTCACAGGAGCACTAACACTGACAGGCACTAAAGACAAGAAACCAGTAAAGGCCTATATCTGTCTTTTTACTTGTGCCACAACAAGGGCAGTCCATCTAGAAGTGACTCCCGATATGAGTGCCGAAGCATTCTTACAGGCTTTCCGCAGGTTTGCTTCACGTAGATCTTGTCCCAAGTTAATGATTTCAGACAATGGGTCCAACTTGGTGGCAGGAGAAGCATGCCTGAGGAAAATCTGGACACACCCCAAGGTACGCACAGCCCTAACTCAACGGCAGTGCTATTGGAAATTCATACCTCCCAGAGCACCATGGCATGGAGGCTTCTATGAACGGATGGTTGGTACGGTGAAACGGTCTTTACGGAAAACCCTACACCGCCAAAAGATTGACCTTCAGGAGCTTCAAACAGTAATTATAGAAATAGAAGCACGAGTTAACAACCGACCACTTACCTACCTCTCTGATGATGCTTTGCAGCGTGAACCATTAAGTCCAGCTCATTTGATGTATGGGAGACCTCTCAAAACACTTGTGTCCCTTACGGATGAGGAACCAGAGGATCCTTCATATGTCAAAGAGAGTGATTTGGTTCAACGTTTCAAACATCTTTCAGGGGTGATAAGTCGGTGGAATGACGTATGGACTCGTGAATACCTAACAGCTCTGAGGGAGTATCATTACGGGGCAAACAATCCCTATAACAGAATTAACTTGAACCCTGGTGACATAGTTCTGGTGGATAGTGACGGACCACGCTCGGAGTGGCCTATAGGAGAAATAGTCTCTGTTCATCCAGACAGCCAGGGCATCTTGAGAATAGTGAAAGTAAAATGCAAAGGCAACACTACTCTCAAAACTTTAGAGAAATTAGTACCTTTAGAACTGGCCAGGAAAGAAGACGTACAACGACTTCCAGCACCCGATACGCCAGTACGGGACATACGTCCCCAACGGACTGCTGCACAACAATGTAAACTCAAATTAAAGCAGCACTATAATTCTGAGGGAGAAGAATAAAGTGATCGCAGTCCTTACCGGGACTTCGACCCGTGTTCTGCCCCTGGGAATTATGTCGGGAAACCGACACACACACACAACCACACACACAAATAACACAGTCTCCCCTAGTCTATACTCCCTTCAGGATGGAAAATGGGAGACTCCGTGACGTCATCGACTCCGTGACGTCATCAAAGTCATCGTATATTTACATTATGAAACATTGTTAATAGATTAGTTTAGTCTCTAAAGTTAACAAAAAAGTAATCACTAAGAATGAATATAATTATTTACATCAAATAGTAGCTAGGTTCCCTTGTTAATGTAAAATTACTTTGAGTGAGGAACCAGAGCATAAGAGCGTCACCCCGAGGAGGAAGGCGTCCATACATAACAACAAAACATGGGATGAGCATACCACGCTGTCTTAACTGGTGTAACAGCTAGACACCCCATTTACGTGTCAACACCAGCCACACAGCCTAACAACATCACAACATCAACTGTATCCGTCTACCAAGTATTGTTTATTATTCAAGTGCACTGATTAATATAAATATGTAGATGGTTATGTCGTAGGACATCCCCAAAAACACCGTACGTGTACCCCATTACAGCCCCCACAGTTCATGTCATACCTGTAATTGATATGTTTAGGGAACTTTGATTAATTCCTTGCATCCCATACAGGTAAATAGTGAGAGGAGCTTCAAGAATCTGTGCAGACAGTTGGTTCATACACATAATTAACTACTTGTTTGCCAAGCCTTGTCCTTCCCACCAGCCGCCATTACGTGGCACAAAGAGGCAGGGCCACACCCATCTTGAGGCTACACCTACACGCCTTACTAGGCCCATTCTACTGGCACAGCTAAGACATTATAGCAGTAGCAGTAGTTATAATTAATTACTTATAATGAAATAACTGAAATAATAGTTTTAAAGGTAAACAATTGGTAGTTTAAGAAGGGACCATAACAAAGTGGTTTAGGCTACCAATTGTCCCTCCCAATGGTGTGTAAGAAGATTTCAGGCAGTTTACCAGTACATACAGTCCACTTAATTAATACTTACTTACTAAGAAAATAAATAAGACATAACTTTATTTTATTAAATCAATTTGAAAAAGAGAGATTAGCTGCCTGGAATTTTCCCCACATATGGTGGTGGAGTGTGGCAGCAGGTGCTGGTGGTGAAGTGTGGCCAAAGGTGGTGGTTATGGTGGTGGAGTGTGGCAGAAGGTGGTGGTGGTGGAGTGTGGAAGCAGGTGGTGGTTATGGTAGAGGAGTGTGGTAGCAGATGGTGGTTATAGTGGTAGAGTGTGGCCGCAGGTGGTGGTTATGGTGGTGGAGTGTGGCAGCAGGTGGTGGTTACAGTGGTGGAGTGTGGCAGCAGATGGTGATTATAGTGGTGGAGTGTGGCAGCAAGTGGTGGTTATGGTGGTGGAGTGTGGCAGCAGGTGGTGGTTATGGTGGTGGAGTGTGGCAGCAGGTGGTGGTTATCATGGTGGAGTGCGGCAGCAGGTGGTGGTTATGATGGTGGAGTGGGGCAGCAGATGGTGGTAGTGGAGTGTGGCAGCAGGTGGTGGTTATGGTGATGGAGTGTGGCAGCAGGTGGTGGAGGTGGTGGAGGTGGAGTGTGTCAGCAGGTGGTGGTTATGGTTGTGGAGTGTGGCAGCAGGTCGTGGAGGTGGTGGTGGTGGAGTGTGGCAGGAGAGGCTGGTTACTGTCGTGGTTGTGGAATGTGGCAGCAGGTGGTGTTTATGGTGGTGGAGTGTGGCAGCAGGTGGTGGTAGTGGTGGTGGTGGAGTGTGGCAGCAGGTGGTGGTTATGGTAGTGGAGTGTAGCGGCAGGTGGTGGTTATGGTAGTGGAGTTTGGCAGCAGGTGGTGGTTATGGTGGTGGAGTGTGGCAGCAGGTGGTGGTTATGGTGGTGGAGTGTGGCAGAAGGTGATGGTTATGGTGATGGAGTGTGGCAGCAGGTGGTGGTTATGGTGGTTGAGTGTGGCAGCAGATGTGGTTATGGTTGTGGAGTGCGGCAGCAGGTGGTGGTTTTGGTGGTGGAGTGAGGCAGCAGGTGGTGGTTTTGGTGGTGGAGTGTGGCAGCAGGTGGTGGCTATGGTGGTGGAGTGTGGCAGCAGGTGGTGGTTATGGTGGTGGAGTGTGGCAGCAGGTGGTGGTTATAGTGGTGGAGTGTGACAGCAGGTGGTGGTAACAGTGGTGGAGTGTGTCAGCAAGTTGGTGTTATTGTGGTGGAGTATGGCTGCAGGTGGTGGTTATGGTGGTGGAGTGTGGCCGCAGGTGGTGGTTATGGTGGTGGAGTGTGGCAGCAGGTCGTGGAGGTGGTGGTGGTGGAGTGTGGCAGCAGGTGGTGGTTATGGTAGTGGAGTGTAGCAGCAGGTGGTGGTTATGGTGGTGGAGTGTGGCAGTAGGTGGTGGTTATTGTGGTGTAGTGTGGCAGCAGATGTTGGTTATGGTGGTGGAGTGTGGCAGCAGGTGGTTGTTATGGTGGTGGAGTGTGGCAGCAGGTGGTGGTTGTGGTGGAGTGTGGCAACAGGTCGTGGTGGTAGTTGAATGGAGTGTGGCAGCAGGTGGTGGTTTTGGTGGTGGAGTGTGGCAGCAGGTGGTGGTTACGGTGGTGGAGTGTGGCAGCAAGTGGTAATTATGGTGGTGGAGTGTTGAAGCAGGTGGTGGTTATGGTGGTGGAGTGTGGCAGCAGGTGGTGGTTATCAAGGTGGAGTGCGGCAGCAGGTGGTGGTTATGGTGGTGGAGTGTGGCAGCAGGTGGTGATTTTGGTGGTGGAGTGTGGCAGCAGGTGGTGTTTATAGTGGTGGAGTGTGGCAGCAGGTGGTGGTTATGGTGGTGGAGTGTGGCAGCAGGTGGTGGTTATGGTGGTGGAGTGTGGCAGCAGGTGGTGGTTATGGTGGTGGAGTGTGGCAGCAGGATGTTGTTATGGTGGTGGAGTGTGGCAGCAGGTGGTAGTTTTGGTGGTGGAGTGTGGCAGCAGGTGGTGGTTATAGTGGTGGAGTATGGCTGCAGGTGGTGGGTATGGTGGTGGAGTGTGGCAGCAGGTGGTAGTTATGGTGGTGGAGTGTGGCAGCAGGTGGTGGTTGTGGTGGTGGAGTGTGGCCGCAGGGGGTGGTTATTGTGGTGGAGTGTGGCAGCAGGTGGTTGAGTGTGGAAGCAGGTGGTTTTTATTGTGGTGGAGTGTGGCAGCAGGTGGTGGAGTGTGAAAGCAGGTGGTGGTTATGGTGGTGGAGTGTGGCAGCAGGTGGTGGTTATGGTGGTGGAGTGTGGCAGCAGGTGGTGGTTTTGGTGGTGGAGTGTGGCAGCAGGTGGTGTTTATGGTAGTGGAGTGTGGCAGCAGGTGGTGGTTATGGTGGTGGAGTGTGGCAGCAGGTGGTGGTTATGGTGGTGGAGTGTGGCAGCAGGTGGTGGTTATGATGGTTGAGTGTGGCAGCAGATGGTGGTTATGGTGGTGGAGTGCGGCAGCAGGTGGTGGTTGAGTGTGGCAGCAGATGGTGGTTTTGGTGGTGGAGTGCGGCAACAGGTGGTGGTTATGGTGGTGGAGTGTGGACGCAGGTGGTAGTTTTGGAGGTGGTGTTTGGCAGCATGTGGTGTTTATGGTGGTGGAGTGTGGCAGCATGTGGTGGTTATGGTGGTGGAGTTTAGCAGCAGGTGGTGGTTATGGTGGTGGAGTGGGGCAGCAGGTGGTGGTGGAGTGGGGCAGCAGGTGGTGGTGGTGGTGGAGTGTGGCAGCAAGTGTTGGTTATGGTGGTTGAGTGTGGTAGCAGGTGGTGGTGGTGGTGTTGGTGTGTGGCAGCGGGTGGTGGTGGTGGAGTGTAGCAGCAGGTGGTGGTTATGGTGGTGGAGTGTGGTAGCAGGAGGTGGTGGTGGTAGTGATGGAGTGTGGCAGCAGGTAGTGGTTTTGGTGGTGGAGTTTGGCAGCATGTGGTGGTTATGGTGGTGGAGTGTGGCAGCAGGTGGTGGTTATGGTGGTGGAGTTTAGCAGCAGGTGGTGGTTATGGCGGTGGAGTGTGGCTGCAAGTGGTGGCTATGGTGGTCGAGTGTGGCAGTAGGTGGTGGTTCATGGTGGTGGAGTGTGGCAGCAGGTGGTGGTTATGGTGGTGGAGTGTGGCAGCAAATGGTGGTGGTGGAGTGTGGCAGCAGGTGGTGGTTATGGTGGCGGAGTGTGGCAGCAGGTGGTGGTTATGGTGGCGGAGTGTGGCAGCAGGTGGTGATTACGGTGGTGGAGTGTGGCAGCAAGTGGTAATTATGGTGGTGGAGTGAGGAAGCAGGTGGTGGTTATGGTGGTGGAGTGTAGCAGCAGGTGGTGGTTATGGTGGTGGGGTATGGCAGCAGGTGGTGGCTATGGTGGTGGAGTGAGGCACCAGGTGGTGGTTATCGTGGTGGAGTGTGGCAGCCGGTGGTGGTTATGGTGGTGGAGTGTGGCAGCAGGTGGTGGTTATGGTGTTGGAGTGTGGCAGCAGGTGGTGGTTATAGTGGTGGAGTGTGGCTGCAAGTGGTGTCTATGGTGGTCGAGTGTGGCAGCAGGTGGTGTTTATGGAGGTGGAGTGTGGAAGCAGGTGGTGGTTATGGTGGTGGAGTGTGGCAGCAGGTGGTGGTGGTGGAGTGTGGCCAAAGGTGGTGGTTATGGTGGTGGAGTGTGGCAGAAGGTGGTGGTGGTGGAGTGTGGAAGCAGGTGGTGGTTATGGTAGAGGAGTGTGGTAGCAGATGGTGGTTATAGTGGTAGAGTGTGGCCGCAGGTGGTGGTTATGGTGGTGGAGTGTGGCAGCAGGTGGTGGTTACAGTGGTGGAGTGTGGCAGCAGATGGTGATTATAGTGGTGGAGTGTGGCAGCAAGTGGTGGTTATGGTGGTGGAGTGTGGCAGCAGGTGGTGGTTATGGTGGTGGAGTGTGGCAGCAGGTGGTGGTTATCATGGTGGAGTGCGGCAGCAGGTGGTGGTTATCATGGTGGAGTGGGGCAGCAGATGGTGGTAGTGGAGTGTGGCAGCAGGTGGTGGTTATGGTGATGGAGTGTGGCAGCAGGTGGTGGAGGTGGTGGAGGTGGAGTGTGTCAGCAGGTGGTGGTTATGGTTGTGGAGTGTGGCAGCAGGTCGTGGAGGTGGTGGTGGTGGAGTGTGGCAGGAGAGGCTGGTTACTGTCGTGGTTGTGGAATGTGGCAGCAGGTGGTGTTTATGGTGGTGGAGTGTGGCAGCAGGTGGTGGTAGTGGTGGTGGTGGAGTGTGGCAGCAGGTGGTGGTTATGGTAGTGGAGTGTAGCGGCAGGTGGTGGTTATGGTAGTGGAGTTTGGCAGCAGGTGGTGGTTATGGTGGTGGAGTTTGGCAGCAGGTGGTGGTTATGGTGGTGGAGTGTGGCAGCAGGTGGTGGTTATGGTGGTGGAGTGTGGCAGAAGGTGATGGTTATGGTGATGGAGTGTGGCAGCAGGTGGTGGTTATGGTGGTTGAGTGTGGCAGCAGATGTGGTTATGGTTGTGGAGTGCGGCAGCAGGTGGTGGTTTTGGTGGTGGAGTGAGGCAGCAGGTGGTGGTTTTGGTGGTGGAGTGTGGCAGCAGGTGGTGGCTATGGTGGTGGAGTGTGGCAGCAGGTGGTGGTTATGGTGGTGGAGTGTGGCAGCAGGTGGTGGTTATAGTGGTGGAGTGTGACAGCAGGTGGTGGTAACAGTGGTGGAGTGTGTCAGCAAGTTGGTGTTATTGTGGTGGAGTATGGCTGCAGGTGGTGGTTATGGTGGTGGAGTGTGGCCGCAGGTGGTGGTTATGGTGGTGGAGTGTGGCAGCAGGTCGTGGAGGTGGTGGTGGTGGAGTGTGGCAGCAGGTGGTGGTTATAGTAGTGGAGTGTAGCAGCAGGTGGTGGTTATGGTGGTGGAGTGTGGCAGTAGGTGGTGGTTATTGTGGTGTAGTGTGGCAGCAGATGTTGGTTATGGTGGTGAAGTGTGGCAGCAGGTGGTTGTTATGGTGGTGGAGTGTGGCAGCAGGTGGTGGTTGTGGTGGAGTGTGGCAGCAGGTCGTGGTGGTAGTTGAATGGAGTGTGGCAGCAGGTGGTGGTTTTGGTGGTGGAGTGTGGCAGCAGGTGGTGGTTACGGTGGTGGAGTGTGGCAGCAAGTGGTAATTATGGTGGTGGAGTGTTGAAGCAGGTGGTGGTTATGGTGGTGGAGTGTGGCAGCAGGTGGTGGTTATCAAGGTGGAGTGCGGCAGCAGGTGGTGGTTATGGTGGTGGAGTGTGGCAGCAGGTGGTGATTTTGGTGGTGGAGTGTGGCAGCAGGTGGTGTTTATAGTGGTGGAGTGTGGCAGCAGGTGGTGGTTATGGTGGTGGAGTGTGGCAGCAGGTGGTGGTTATGGTGGTGGAGTGTGGCAGCAGGTGGTGGTTATGGTGGTGGAGTGTGGCAGCAGGATGTTGTTATGGTAGTGGAGTGTGGCAGCAGGTGGTAGTTTTGGTGGTGGAGTGTGGCAGCAGGTGGTGGTTATAGTGGTGGAGTATGGCTGCAGGTGGTGGGTATGGTGGTGGAGTGTGGCAGCAGGTGGTAGTTATGGTGGTGGAGTGTGGCAGCAGGTGGTGGTTATGGTGGTGGAGTGTGGCCGCAGGGGGTGGTTATTGTGGTGGAGTGTGGCAGCAGGTGGTTGAGTGTGGAAGCAGGAGGTTTTTATTGTGGTGGAGTGTGGCAGCAGGTGGTGGAGTGTGAAAGCAGGTGGTGGTTATGGTGGTGGAGTGTGGCAGCAGGTGGTGGTTATGGTGGTGGAGTGTGGAAGCAGGTGGTGGTTTTGGTGGTGGAGTGTGGCAGCAGGTGGTGTTTATGGTAGTGGAGTGTGGCAGCAGGTGGTGGTTATGGTGGTGGAGTGTGGCAGCAGGTGGTGGTTATGGTGGTGGAGTGTGGCAGCAGGTGGTGGTTATGATGGTTGAGTGTGGCAGCAGATGGTGGTTATGCTGGTGGAGTGCGGCAGCAGGTGGTGGTTGAGTGTGGCAGCAGATGGTGGTTTTGGTGGTGGAGTGCGGCAACAGGTGGTGGTTATGGTGGTGGAGTGTGGACGCAGGTGGTAGTTTTGGAGGTGGAGTTTGGCAGCATGTGGTGGTTATGGTGGTGGAGTGTGGCAGCATGTGGTGGTTATGGTGGTGGAGTTTAGCAGCAGGTGGTGGTTATGGTGGTGGAGTGGGGCAGCAGGTGGTGGTGGAGTGGGGCAGCAGGTGGTGGTGGTGGTGGAGTGTGGCAGCAAGTGTTGGTTATGGTGGTTGAGTGTGGTAGCAGGTGGTGGTGGTGGTGTTGGTGTGTGGCAGCGGGTGGTGGTGGTGGAGTGTAGCAGCAGGTGGTGGTTATGGTGGTGGAGTGTGGCAGCAGGTGGTAGTTTTGGTGGTGGAGTGTGGCAGCAGGTGCTGGTTATTGTGGTGGAGTATGGCAGCAGGTGGTGGAGTGGGGCAGCAGGTGGTGGTGGTGGTGGAGTGGGGTAGCAGGTGGTGGTGGTGGTGGAGTGTGGCAGCAGGTTGTAGTTATGGTAGTGGAGTGTGGGAGCAGGTGGTGGTGGAGTGTGGCAGCATGTGGTGGTTATGGTGGTGGAGTGTGGCAGCAGGTGGTGGTGGTGATGGAGTGTGGCAGCAGGTGGTGGTTTTGGTGGTGGAGTTTGGCAGCATGTGGTGGTTATGGTGGTGGGGTATGGCAGCAGGTGGTGGTTATGGTGGTGGAGTGTGGCACCAGGTGGTGGTTATGGTGGTGGAGTGTGGCAGCAGGTGGTGGTTATCGTGGTGGAGTGTGGCAGCATGTGGTGGTTATGGTGGTGGGGTATGGCAGCAGGTGGTGGCTATGGTGGTAGAGTGAGGCACCAGGTGGTGGTTATCGTGGTGGAGTGTGGCAGCCGGTGGTGGTTATGGTGGTGGAGTGTGGCAGCAGGTGGTGGTTATGGTGTTGGAGTGTGGCAGCAGGTGGTGGTTATAGTGGTGGAGTGTGGCTGCAAGTGGTGTCTATGGTGGTCGAGTGTGGCAGCAGGTGGTGTTTATGGAGGTGGAGTGTGGAAGCAGGTGGTGGTTATGGTGTCGGGAAACCGACACACACACACAACCACACACACAAATAACACAGTCTCCCCTAGTCTATACTCCCTTCAGGATGGAAAATGGGAGACTCCGTGACGTCATCAAAGTCATCGTATATTTACATTATGAAACATTGTTAATAGATTAGTTTAGTCTCTAAAGTTAACAAAAAAGTAATCACTAAGAATGAATATAATTATTTACATCAAATAGTAGCTAGGTTCCCTTGTTAATGTAAAATTACTTTGAGTGAGGAACCAGAGCATAAGAGCGTCACCCCGAGGAGGAAGGCGTCCATACATAACAACAAAACATGGGATGAGCATACCACGCTGTCTTAACTGGTGTAACAGCTAGACACCCCATTTACGTGTCAACACCAGCCACACAGCCTAACAACATCACAACATCAACTGTATCCGTCTACCAAGTATTGTTTATTATTCAAGTGCACTGATTAATATAAATATGTAGATGGTTATGTCGTAGGACATCCCCAAAAACACCGTACGTGTACCCCATTACAGCCCCCACAGTTCATGTCATACCTGTAATTGATATGTTTAGGGAACTTTGATTAATTCCTTGCATCCCATACAGGTAAATAGTGAGAGGAGCTTCAAGAATCTGTGCAGACAGTTGGTTCATACACATAATTAACTACTTGTTTGCCAAGCCTTGTCCTTCCCACCAGCCGCCATTACGTGGCACAAAGAGGCAGGGCCACACCCATCTTGAGGCTCCACCTACACGCCTTACTAGGCCCATTCTACTGGCACAGCTAAGACATTATAGCAGTAGCAGTAGTTATAATTAATTACTTATAATGAAATAACTGAAATAATAGTTTTAAAGGTAAACAATTGGTAGTTTAAGAAGGGACCATAACAAAGTGGTTTAGGCTACCAATTGTCCCTCCCAATGGTGTGTAAGAAGATTTCAGGCAGTTTACCAGTACATACAGTCCACTTAATTAATACTTACTTACTAAGAAAATAAATAAGACATAACTTTATTTTATTAAATCAATTTGAAAAAGAGAGATTAGCTGCCTGGAATTTTCCCCACATTGTTTGGTCCTACGGAACCGGATTATATTTAGTTCTTTGAACTAGATATTATACATACATATAGTGATAGTGCAATATTACCTACACACATTATAGCAGGAAGACACTGCTATATTTTTTGCATATTTTCTAGCCTAACTTTTCAATCTCATAGCAAACAGAACTTACAACAAGCACTATTATTGTTCTGACAGTACTAAAGGAACAATTGTGTTTTTTCATTTCATTACAAGAGGTTGATAAGAGGCTACTTTACTTATAAGTTACTTATATATGTTTTTTTGTAATTATTGCATTATTATTGCCATTACTGTAACATTTACTGCATGCCACATTATTTACTACTAATTCTTGCACAAGGGTAGAACATTTTAGGCTGGTGTTGTACAGCAACCTAGTCTAATTTATTGTGCTAACCTGGTGTAAGGGTAAGAATTTAACACTTGTCTAGTGTTGAACACATATTACAACCTAGCAAGTACATATTTTTATGCAGTATTTAAGACAACCCGAGTTGTGTTGTCAATATGATATCAATATAACATTAGTACAATTTAACTATAATCATTTCACCTTTGAGTGTTAACCTGTGTCTCTGTACCAACCAAGAGTGATAATGATGGGCTAACTTGCGGATACCAGCATTGATACAGGTCTACCACTCAAAGTATAGTGTGTATGATTTTACAGTTTATATTTAAATATAGTCTATACGACTAACAAGTACTTCCAAAATGTCTACTGTCAAAAATGTCCAAATAACCCTCACAGGATTGAGGGATCATTTATCACGGCAGATTAGCACATGTGAAAACATGAGTAAACAAACTCCAGTTAACTATGTAGCATTGGAAAATTATCTTAGGCTTGCACGGAACAAATATGACCGTGTGTTGCAACAAATGAAAGAATATCAAGTTTTACTTCAGAATACCAGTGTTGGTGGAGTAACATTACAAGATGTTATACAAGAACATTCCGATTATGAAGATACAATGTTTACACAGTTGCAATACTTTGATGATATCATACATGCCCATAAAGCTAATATAAATATTGTAACCACAACTTCCCAGAAACAGACAGCACCAGAAGTCAAATTGCCATCACTTAGTTTACCAACTTTTTCTGGAAGAGAAGACGAGAGTTGGGACGGTTTCTGGAGCAAATTTGTCGATTCTGTGGATTCTAATGCTAATGTGCCAAAAACAACAAAGTTTACATACTTACAGAGTGTCTTGAAGGATGAAGCGTATCAGGTAGTCTGTAATCTAAATCACACAGATGATGATTATGACAATGCAGTGCAACTCCTGAAAGATAATTACGCTAAACCTGAAAGGACAATCAGAATTCTAACACAGAGACTGTTAGACATTAAACCTCCAAATAATACTGCAGTCTCACTCCAAACCTTCAGATTGGAGCTTGAGTCCATACTCAAGGCACTTAAAAATAAAGTGAACCTGGATGAGTCAGACTGGATAATACAAGTCCACATGACACGGAAATTACCCAGGGACATACTGGATAAGTTGTTTGTATTAGTAGGTAAGTCATCCTTGACTGTAAATGAGATTACAAAGGGTTTACAAACCATCATAGAACGAGAAAGAGTTAATCCAGAAGAAAAAACATCTAAACCCACATCTGCTACTAATAGTAAACAACAGAGTACAAACAGTGCTCCAAACAAAGCTAAAACATCTTCCCCCTCCACAAAGTGGAATCAGGGCAGTGTAGGAACATATGCAGTTGGTCCTTCCAAACCTACAGTCAACGCATCACCCAAGACGGTGACTCCTCAAGATACTGTTAATGTCTGGAAACCATGTGTGTTTTGTGAGCAATCACATTCCATGTACAATTGCAGACGCTACCCTGATCGTGCAACACGCATAAAACGACTCAAGGAGTTATATAGATGTAGCAAGTGTATAAGGGAACATCATCCCGACAATTGCACAATAGTAATGCGCATCTGCACTAAGTGCCATAAGGGTCAACACCATACTGCACTTTGTGGGGACACAAGTATAAAGTCTCCCAAACCACAGGAGGAGGAAGGAGCTACAGCATCAGTAAAACTTTGTACTGTGTTACCTGACATAAGTGTCTTCACAACCAGGTCTAACCATAAATCAGCTCTACCTACTGCACGATTGATCATTAGAAATGGAAAGAATAAAGCCACCGTACGTGGATTATTTGATCAGGGGTCCCAACTGACCTTTATATCCAAGGAGTTGGTAGATAAACTGAAACTTACACCTGTAGAGGAGACACGGATAAACATAAAGGGATTCCTGACTAACTCGGGAACCCGAACTTACGGGGTAGTACGACCCACAGTACGACTAGGAGGTTATGTACGAAAGGTACCAGCACTAGTAGTAGATAGATTTCCAACAGACCTGTATATAGAAGGTCTAGGAACAACAGCCAAATTCCTAGAAGAAAAGGGAATGCCTTTGGCTGATAACATTACATCGGACAACCTTTCCGATATTGGAATCCTTATGGGATCAGATGTCTACCATAAGTTTATCATAGGAAAGGAAGATTACCACGGTATGAATGTGTTACCATCTGCAGGTGGCTATTTACTAACAGGCCCAGTATTACGGCTAAAACAACCCGCACCTGTGGATCACCAACATGCCAACACAGTAATGGTTGCATGACTAGGAGAACAGTCTCCACTGCAACTCAGAGACATTTCCGAGGATGAGCTTGATCCCCCAGTATATAAGTTATGGGACCTGGCAACTCTCGGCATTGTCCCTGAACAACCTAGTCCAGATGATGACTGGACTTATAAACAATACCTAGACTCAGTTATCTACAGAGATAATCAGTACTGGGTCAGGTTACCATGGAAGCTGAATCACCCTCAGCTACCCATCAACTACTTCATGGCACAAAATCAATTAAGATCACAGGTGTTACGTTTACAAAGACAACCTGAGAACTTGAAGTTGTACCATGAAATAATACAGAAGCAGCTCGATGACAAATTTATCGAAGTTGTAACAAATGATAACCCAAAGGAAGGACATTATCTGCCACACCACCATGTTCAGAAGGATTCTGCGACTACCCCACTACGGATAGTATTTAATTGCAGTGCTAAGATGGGGCAGAATAGTGTTTCATTAAATGATTGCCTTCAAACAGGCCCAAGCCTAACACAAAGGCTTTATGACGTGCTGTTAAAGTTTCGTATAGGGACTTATGCATATACGGCCGACATTAGCAAGGCATTCCTTAGGGTAGGTCTTCAAGAAGAAGACCGGAACTACACAAAGTTCCTATGGATTAAGGATCCTAATGATCCAAACAGTGAAATAATCACTTATAGGTTTGCGTCTGTTTTGTTCGGAGCCACGAGCTCACCATTTCTGCTTCAAGCTACCTTGGATACGCACTTGAAGAAGTCCAATAGCCCGAACAAGACAGAAATTAGCGAAAACCTGTATGTGGATAACTTTCAAGGAACAGCCAACAGTGAAAGTAAGCTGTTGGACATATACCATGAGGCCAATCGAGAATTAATGGGAGCCAATATGCCTCTCCAGTCTTGGGTCTCTAACAATGACAAATTAAAACAACTGATCACAACTGAATTTCCCGACTACCAAGTACCCGAGATGACAAAGGTACTAGGTGTCCAATGGAACACGACAACCGATCAGTTGACAATCAAGTCAGTGGAGACAGATACCACTAACTTAACAATGAGAAAATTGCTATCACAAGTCAGCAAACCCTTCGACCCATTAGGCTTATTAAGTCCAATACTAATTAATGGGAAGATGATAATACAGGAATGTTGGCAACAAAAGATAGGCTGGGATGATCTTCTAACACCTGCCCTACAAGAAAAATGGCAAGGGTTAGTGAAAGATTTAAGTATCCTAGAGTCTGTCAAGTTCCCTAGGAACACAACAGTAAATGAAAAGGAACCAATTAAGTTGCATGTATTTTGTGATGCCTCAGGAAAGGCTTATGGTACAGTAGCTTACCTGGTCTCAAATGGGCAAGCCAATTTGCTCACATCAAAGGCCAGAGTGGCACCTTTAAAGAAAAGATCACTGCCACAACTGGAATTAACAGCCTTACTGCTAGGTGTAAGATTGGCTCATTATCTGATCAAGGCCTTAAGCCACATCCACTTTACAGAAACAGTAGTATGGTCAGATAATGAGGCAGTGCTACAGTGGGTTAAAAACAATAACAGTAAGAATCCTTACGTGAGTAACCGCGTTAAGGAAATACGAGAGTTGTCAGCAGGGTATAAACTAAGATATGTACCTACTAAAGAGAATCCAGCTGACTATCTCTCCCGAGGCCTGACTTTACGGCAATTAACAAAGGCAGAGATGTGGTTCAATGGACCTCAGTGGCTAATCAGCGACCAGTGGCCTGAACAAAAGCCACAAGTCATTGTGACCAATGTCACTGTTCCCACTGAGAACCCGGAACTACCTCAGACTTTGGTAATTGATCCTGCTCGGTACTCTGAACTGAACAAACTTGTAGGTGTCACCCAAGTAGTGTTTGATTTTCTAAAGAAAATAGGAATCAAGCATAATTTCCCTAGTGCCTTAAGGTACTGGGTTAAAAGAGCTCAGACCGACACATTCGGGACAGAAATTGACAATGTTCCTAAGAAGCTACAACATGATCTGGGTCTCTGGTTAGACACTGACAATTATAACTTGATAAGATGCGGAGGACGCTTACAACATGCTGACATAGATCTGGAAGCAAAAAATCCAATATTGCTCCCTCGTCACCACATAGTAAGCAAACTAATTGTGTTACATATACACAAATACTGCACTCTGCATGGTGGGGTATTAGATACTCTCACAGAATTAAGACAACAGTACTGGCTACCCCAAGGTAGACAGACAGTAAAATCCATAATCAAATCCTGTGTTGTATGCCGGAGATACGATGCCAGAGTGTGTCCATATCCTGGCCCTCCTCCACTTCCGAAGGAACGAGTCGTACATATTCATCCTTTTGAGACAACAGAAGTAGATTTCACAGGAGCACTAACACTGACAGGCACTAAAGACAAGAAACCAGTAAAGGCCTATATCTGTCTTTTTACTTGTGCCACAACAAGGGCAGTCCATCTAGAAGTGACTCCCGATATGAGTGCCGAAGCATTCTTACAGGCTTTCCGCAGGTTTGCTTCACGTAGATCTTGTCCCAAGTTAATGATTTCAGACAATGGGTCCAACTTGGTGGCAGGAGAAGCATGCCTGAGGAAAATCTGGACACACCCCAAGGTACGCACAGCCCTAACTCAACGGCAGTGCTATTGGAAATTCATACCTCCCAGAGCACCATGGCATGGAGGCTTCTATGAACGGATGGTTGGTACGGTGAAACGGTCTTTACGGAAAACCCTACACCGCCAAAAGATTGACCTTCAGGAGCTTCAAACAGTAATTATAGAAATAGAAGCACGAGTTAACAACCGACCACTTACCTACCTCTCTGATGATGCTTTGCAGCGTGAACCATTAAGTCCAGCTCATTTGATGTATGGGAGACCTCTCAAAACACTTGTGTCCCTTACGGATGAGGAACCAGAGGATCCTTCATATGTCAAAGAGAGTGATTTGGTTCAACGTTTCAAACATCTTTCAGGGGTGATAAGTCGGTGGAATGACGTATGGACTCGTGAATACCTAACAGCTCTGAGGGAGTATCATTACGGGGCAAACAATCCCTATAACAGAATTAACTTGAACCCTGGTGACATAGTTCTGGTGGATAGTGACGGACCACGCTCGGAGTGGCCTATAGGAGAAATAGTCTCTGTTCATCCAGACAGCCAGGGCATCTTGAGAATAGTGAAAGTAAAATGCAAAGGCAACACTACTCTCAAAACTTTAGAGAAATTAGTACCTTTAGAACTGGCCAGGAAAGAAGACGTACAACGACTTCCAGCACCCGATACGCCAGTACGGGACATACGTCCCCAACGGACTGCTGCACAACAATGTAAACTCAAATTAAAGCAGCACTATAATTCTGAGGGAGAAGAATAAAGTGATCGCAGTCCTTACCGGGACTTCGACCCGTGTTCTGCCCCTGGGAATTATGTCGGGAAACCGACACACACACACAACCACACACACAAATAACACAGTCTCCCCTAGTCTATACTCCCTTCAGGATGGAAAATGGGAGACTCCGTGACGTCATCGACTCCGTGACGTCATCAAAGTCATCGTATATTTACATTATGAAACATTGTTAATAGATTAGTTTAGTCTCTAAAGTTAACAAAAAAGTAATCACTAAGAATGAATATAATTATTTACATCAAATAGTAGCTAGGTTCCCTTGTTAATGTAAAATTACTTTGAGTGAGGAACCAGAGCATAAGAGCGTCACCCCGAGGAGGAAGGCGTCCATACATAACAACAAAACATGGGATGAGCATACCACGCTGTCTTAACTGGTGTAACAGCTAGACACCCCATTTACGTGTCAACACCAGCCACACAGCCTAACAACATCACAACATCAACTGTATCCGTCTACCAAGTATTGTTTATTATTCAAGTGCACTGATTAATATAAATATGTAGATGGTTATGTCGTAGGACATCCCCAAAAACACCGTACGTGTACCCCATTACAGCCCCCACAGTTCATGTCATACCTGTAATTGATATGTTTAGGGAACTTTGATTAATTCCTTGCATCCCATACAGGTAAATAGTGAGAGGAGCTTCAAGAATCTGTGCAGACAGTTGGTTCATACACATAATTAACTACTTGTTTGCCAAGCCTTGTCCTTCCCACCAGCCGCCATTACGTGGCACAAAGAGGCAGGGCCACACCCATCTTGAGGCTACACCTACACGCCTTACTAGGCCCATTCTACTGGCACAGCTAAGACATTATAGCAGTAGCAGTAGTTATAATTAATTACTTATAATGAAATAACTGAAATAATAGTTTTAAAGGTAAACAATTGGTAGTTTAAGAAGGGACCATAACAAAGTGGTTTAGGCTACCAATTGTCCCTCCCAATGGTGTGTAAGAAGATTTCAGGCAGTTTACCAGTACATACAGTCCACTTAATTAATACTTACTTACTAAGAAAATAAATAAGACATAACTTTATTTTATTAAATCAATTTGAAAAAGAGAGATTAGCTGCCTGGAATTTTCCCCACATATGGTGGTGGAGTGTGGCAGCAGGTGCTGGTGGTGAAGTGTGGCCAAAGGTGGTGGTTATGGTGGTGGAGTGTGGCAGAAGGTGGTGGTGGTGGAGTGTGGAAGCAGGTGGTGGTTATGGTAGAGGAGTGTGGTAGCAGATGGTGGTTATAGTGGTAGAGTGTGGCCGCAGGTGGTGGTTATGGTGGTGGAGTGTGGCAGCAGGTGGTGGTTACAGTGGTGGAGTGTGGCAGCAGATGGTGATTATAGTGGTGGAGTGTGGCAGCAAGTGGTGGTTATGGTGGTGGAGTGTGGCAGCAGGTGGTGGTTATGGTGGTGGAGTGTGGCAGCAGGTGGTGGTTATCATGGTGGAGTGCGGCAGCAGGTGGTGGTTATGATGGTGGAGTGGGGCAGCAGATGGTGGTAGTGGAGTGTGGCAGCAGGTGGTGGTTATGGTGATGGAGTGTGGCAGCAGGTGGTGGAGGTGGTGGAGGTGGAGTGTGTCAGCAGGTGGTGGTTATGGTTGTGGAGTGTGGCAGCAGGTCGTGGAGGTGGTGGTGGTGGAGTGTGGCAGGAGAGGCTGGTTACTGTCGTGGTTGTGGAATGTGGCAGCAGGTGGTGTTTATGGTGGTGGAGTGTGGCAGCAGGTGGTGGTAGTGGTGGTGGTGGAGTGTGGCAGCAGGTGGTGGTTATGGTAGTGGAGTGTAGCGGCAGGTGGTGGTTATGGTAGTGGAGTTTGGCAGCAGGTGGTGGTTATGGTGGTGGAGTGTGGCAGCAGGTGGTGGTTATGGTGGTGGAGTGTGGCAGAAGGTGATGGTTATGGTGATGGAGTGTGGCAGCAGGTGGTGGTTATGGTGGTTGAGTGTGGCAGCAGATGTGGTTATGGTTGTGGAGTGCGGCAGCAGGTGGTGGTTTTGGTGGTGGAGTGAGGCAGCAGGTGGTGGTTTTGGTGGTGGAGTGTGGCAGCAGGTGGTGGCTATGGTGGTGGAGTGTGGCAGCAGGTGGTGGTTATGGTGGTGGAGTGTGGCAGCAGGTGGTGGTTATAGTGGTGGAGTGTGACAGCAGGTGGTGGTAACAGTGGTGGAGTGTGTCAGCAAGTTGGTGTTATTGTGGTGGAGTATGGCTGCAGGTGGTGGTTATGGTGGTGGAGTGTGGCCGCAGGTGGTGGTTATGGTGGTGGAGTGTGGCAGCAGGTCGTGGAGGTGGTGGTGGTGGAGTGTGGCAGCAGGTGGTGGTTATGGTAGTGGAGTGTAGCAGCAGGTGGTGGTTATGGTGGTGGAGTGTGGCAGTAGGTGGTGGTTATTGTGGTGTAGTGTGGCAGCAGATGTTGGTTATGGTGGTGGAGTGTGGCAGCAGGTGGTTGTTATGGTGGTGGAGTGTGGCAGCAGGTGGTGGTTGTGGTGGAGTGTGGCAACAGGTCGTGGTGGTAGTTGAATGGAGTGTGGCAGCAGGTGGTGGTTTTGGTGGTGGAGTGTGGCAGCAGGTGGTGGTTACGGTGGTGGAGTGTGGCAGCAAGTGGTAATTATGGTGGTGGAGTGTTGAAGCAGGTGGTGGTTATGGTGGTGGAGTGTGGCAGCAGGTGGTGGTTATCAAGGTGGAGTGCGGCAGCAGGTGGTGGTTATGGTGGTGGAGTGTGGCAGCAGGTGGTGATTTTGGTGGTGGAGTGTGGCAGCAGGTGGTGTTTATAGTGGTGGAGTGTGGCAGCAGGTGGTGGTTATGGTGGTGGAGTGTGGCAGCAGGTGGTGGTTATGGTGGTGGAGTGTGGCAGCAGGTGGTGGTTATGGTGGTGGAGTGTGGCAGCAGGATGTTGTTATGGTGGTGGAGTGTGGCAGCAGGTGGTAGTTTTGGTGGTGGAGTGTGGCAGCAGGTGGTGGTTATAGTGGTGGAGTATGGCTGCAGGTGGTGGGTATGGTGGTGGAGTGTGGCAGCAGGTGGTAGTTATGGTGGTGGAGTGTGGCAGCAGGTGGTGGTTGTGGTGGTGGAGTGTGGCCGCAGGGGGTGGTTATTGTGGTGGAGTGTGGCAGCAGGTGGTTGAGTGTGGAAGCAGGTGGTTTTTATTGTGGTGGAGTGTGGCAGCAGGTGGTGGAGTGTGAAAGCAGGTGGTGGTTATGGTGGTGGAGTGTGGCAGCAGGTGGTGGTTATGGTGGTGGAGTGTGGCAGCAGGTGGTGGTTTTGGTGGTGGAGTGTGGCAGCAGGTGGTGTTTATGGTAGTGGAGTGTGGCAGCAGGTGGTGGTTATGGTGGTGGAGTGTGGCAGCAGGTGGTGGTTATGGTGGTGGAGTGTGGCAGCAGGTGGTGGTTATGATGGTTGAGTGTGGCAGCAGATGGTGGTTATGGTGGTGGAGTGCGGCAGCAGGTGGTGGTTGAGTGTGGCAGCAGATGGTGGTTTTGGTGGTGGAGTGCGGCAACAGGTGGTGGTTATGGTGGTGGAGTGTGGACGCAGGTGGTAGTTTTGGAGGTGGTGTTTGGCAGCATGTGGTGTTTATGGTGGTGGAGTGTGGCAGCATGTGGTGGTTATGGTGGTGGAGTTTAGCAGCAGGTGGTGGTTATGGTGGTGGAGTGGGGCAGCAGGTGGTGGTGGAGTGGGGCAGCAGGTGGTGGTGGTGGTGGAGTGTGGCAGCAAGTGTTGGTTATGGTGGTTGAGTGTGGTAGCAGGTGGTGGTGGTGGTGTTGGTGTGTGGCAGCGGGTGGTGGTGGTGGAGTGTAGCAGCAGGTGGTGGTTATGGTGGTGGAGTGTGGTAGCAGGAGGTGGTGGTGGTAGTGATGGAGTGTGGCAGCAGGTAGTGGTTTTGGTGGTGGAGTTTGGCAGCATGTGGTGGTTATGGTGGTGGAGTGTGGCAGCAGGTGGTGGTTATGGTGGTGGAGTTTAGCAGCAGGTGGTGGTTATGGCGGTGGAGTGTGGCTGCAAGTGGTGGCTATGGTGGTCGAGTGTGGCAGTAGGTGGTGGTTCATGGTGGTGGAGTGTGGCAGCAGGTGGTGGTTATGGTGGTGGAGTGTGGCAGCAAATGGTGGTGGTGGAGTGTGGCAGCAGGTGGTGGTTATGGTGGCGGAGTGTGGCAGCAGGTGGTGGTTATGGTGGCGGAGTGTGGCAGCAGGTGGTGATTACGGTGGTGGAGTGTGGCAGCAAGTGGTAATTATGGTGGTGGAGTGAGGAAGCAGGTGGTGGTTATGGTGGTGGAGTGTAGCAGCAGGTGGTGGTTATGGTGGTGGGGTATGGCAGCAGGTGG
>NW_027189134.1:401742-434242 GCF_040958095.1 Procambarus clarkii
TGTTACTGTAATTTATATAGGTAACGTTTGAATAACTTAGTTTCCCCTCATTGTCACATTTTTTTTTACTATTTCGCTGTTCACTCTCACTCTCTCTGAATCCCGTGGACTAATTGTGCTCACGTGTGTTTGTTTAAGGTACGGTAACCATAGGCTTTTTACACAATAATTTGCAACTATTTGCAAAGAAACATTTCTAAAGATTATCGAAGTTTCTAATAAGTATTTTTTTCCTAACTTACAAGTCAATCACACAGTACCTAACCTCAGTCAGAAACACTTTTCTTACTATATCTCGCAACGTCTTTTGCATATATATCCTATCTTAAATAATTAACTATTTTAATTCGTAACTGGCAACCCTCCTCCCCTCCAAAGCTTTCAAGGCCACTAAACATCATTCCTTTCCCTTAACCTCTCTCAAATTATCTCCTGCACCAATGCACAAACTAGGCGGCTTTATTGCTGAGTGGACGTCGCTCTCGACTCGTAATCCTAGCTCATTCGATCCCCCGGTGATGGTACAAACGGAAATCAGCAGAGTTTCTATCATTCTGAAGTCCTCTGTTACCTAGCAGTAAATATGTATCTGGGCGTTAGACAGCTGTTACGGGCTGCTTCCTGGGAGTGTGTGTGTCAGTGTGAGTGTGGAATTTTTTTTTATTAGTTATTAATAATTGATTGATTGACAGTTGAGAGGCGGGCCGAAAGAGCAGAGCTCAACCCTCGCAACTACAACTAGGTGAACACAACTAGATAAATACTAGCCAACCACGATCTCGTACAATCCACTACACACGCAACCCCCCCCCCCAACTCCCTAAATCACTCTACCGAAGTCATTAAAAATTTTAAACAAATCAATTAATACAACAAAAATACTAACTATAAATAAAGGAACCAAATTTGAGACATACAGCGACTCCAGCGTGGTCTAGTCGGAAGAGAACGTGTTCTCATCTGGATAGATTGCGATCGAGCCTGTCGGAACGGGTGTGTAACTGCAGGGCACAAATATTTGTGTGTCCCCTCCTGTAGCTGCCTCTTTTTCGACAGGTTCCCTGGATAGCTGGAATTGACCTGGCCCTTGGAGAGTGGGGAAGGGGTGAAATCCGTTGGGCCCACGGATGGACACCTTGGATCCATGGACCTAGGGCAGGTCTAATCACCTGGGATTCGAACCCACGGTGGAAATAAGGGTGGAGATATGGGAAGGAGGGGGGAAAGGATGTTTCCTGGAACCAAACCTCACACAAACCAGGACACTCACACCCCCACCCCCACCCGAACACTCATAAGGGCACTCACACTTACAGACACCCATAGACTGTGATAAGGGAGACCATCTGAGGGGACACAGATAGCCTCGTGGACCCACAGGTATAACCGGACACACTCGCACCCGGACAATCACAGGGGCACTCACACTCACACTCACGCGGACACTCACAGGGATAAACACACACACAGACACACATCCATAGACACAAACTCTGATAAGAGAGACCATCTGAGGGGACACAGATGGCCTCCTTTACCCACAGGTCAATATTTAAATATACATATATATATAACATATTTTTAAGAAATAAATATATATATATATATGTTTATATATATGTCGTACCTAGTAGCCAGAATGCACTTCTCAGCCTACTATGCAAGACCCGATTTGCCTAAAAAGCCAAGTTTTCATGAATTAATTCTTTTTCGGCTACCTAAAATACCTAACCTAACCTAAGAAAACTTTCTCGGCTACCTAACCTAACCTAACCTATAAAGATAGGTTAGGTTAGGTTAGGCAGGGTTGTTTAGGTTCGGTTTAGGTTAGGTAGAAATCTACAAAATTTTAACTCCAAATAAAAAAATTGACGTCATACATTAAGAAATGGGTAGCTTTATCATTTCATAAGAAAAAATTAGAGAAAATATATTATTTCAGGACAACTTGGCTTATTAGGCAAATCGAGCCTTGCATAGTAGGCCGAGTACGACGTTCTGGCAACTAGGTACAACATATATATATATATATATATATATATATAATATATATATATATATATATATATATATATATATATATATATATATATATATATATATATCGTACCTAGTAGCCAGAACGCACTTCTTGGCCTAGTATGCAAGGCACGATTTGCCTAATAAGCCAAGTTTTCATGAATTTATAGATTTTTCGAATATTTTTCTTATGAAATGATAAAACTATCCATTTCATTATGTATGAGTTATGTTCTTTTCATTTGAGTTAAACTAACGTAGATATATAACCGAACCTAACCAACTCTAAAATGGTTAACATAAATTGATTGGAATATGTATGTGGATGCTCGGTTAGTGTTACTGTAATTTATATAGGTAACGTTTGAATAACTTAGTTTCCCCTCATTGTCACATTTTTATTACTATTTCGCTGTTCACTCTCACTCTCTCTGAATCCCGTGGACTAATTGTGCTCACGTGTGTTTGTTTAAGGTACGGTAACCATAGGCTTTTTACACAATAATTTGCAACTATTTGCAAAGAAACATTTCTAAAGATTATCGAAGTTTCTAATAAGTATTTTTTTTCCTAACTTACAAGTCAATCACACAGTACCTAACCTCAGTCAGAAACACTTTTCTTACTATATCTCGCAACGTCTTTTGCATATATATCCTATCTTAAATAATTAACTATTTTAATTCGTAACTGGCAACCCCCCCTCCCCTCCAAAGCTTTCAAGGCCACCAAACATCATTCCTTTCCCTTAACCTCTCTCAAATTATCTCCTGCACCAATGCACAAACTAGGCGGCTTTATTGCTGAGTGGACGTCGCTCTCGACTCGTAATCCTAGCTCATTCGATCCCCCGGTGATGGTACAAACGGAAATCAGCAGAGTTTCTATCATTCTGAAGTCCTCTGTTACCTAGCAGTAAATATGTATCTGGGCGTTAGACAGCTGTTACGGGCTGCTTCCTGGGAGTGTGTGTGTCAGTGTGAGTGTGGAATTTTTTTTTATTAGTTATTAATAATTGATTGATTGACAGTTGAGAGGCGGGCCGAAAGAGCAGAGCTCAACCCTCGCAACTACAACTAGGTGAACACAACTAGATAAATACTAGCCAACCACGATCTCGTACAATCCACTACACACGCAACCCCCCCCCCAACTCCCTAAATCACTCTACCGAAGTCATTAAAAATTTTAAACAAATCAATTAATACAACAAAAATACTAACTATAAATAAAGGAACCAAATTTGAGACATACAGCGACTCCAGCGTGGTCTAGTCGGAAGAGAACGTGTTCTCATCTGGATAGATTGCGATCGAGCCTGTCGGAACGGGTGTGTAACTGCAGGGCACAAATATTTGTGTGTCCCCTCCTGTAGCTGCCTCTTTTTCGACAGGTTCCCTGGATAGCTGGAATTGACCTGGCCCTTGGAGAGTGGGGAAGGGGTGAAATCCGTTGGGCCCACGGATGGACACCTTGGATCCATGGACCTAGGGCAGGTCTAATCACCTGGGATTCGAACCCACGGTGGAAATAAGGGTGGAGATATGGGAAGGAGGGGGGGAAAGGATGTTTCCTGGAACCAAACCTCACACAAACCAGGACACTCACACCCCCACCCCCACCCGAACACTCATAAGGGCACTCACACTTACAGACACCCATAGACTGTGATAAGGGAGACCATCTGAGGGGACACAGATAGCCTCGTGGACCCACAGGTATAACCGGACACACTCGCACCCGGACAATCACAGGGGCACTCACACTCACACTCACGCGGACACTCACAGGGATAAACACACACACAGACACACATCCATAGACACAAACTCTGATAAGAGAGACCATCTGAGGGGACACAGATGGCCTCCTTTACCCACAGGTCAATATTTAAATATACATATATATATAACATATTTTTAAGAAATAAATATATATATATATATGTTTATATATATGTCGTACCTAGTAGCCAGAATGCACTTCTCAGCCTACTATGCAAGACCCGATTTGCCTAAAAAGCCAAGTTTTCATGAATTAATTCTTTTTCGGCTACCTAAAATACCTAACCTAACCTAAGAAAACTTTCTCGGCTACCTAACCTAACCTAACCTATAAAGATAGGTTAGGTTAGGTTAGGCAGGGTTGTTTAGGTTCGGTTTAGGTTAGGTAGAAATCTACAAAATTTTAACTCCAAATAAAAAAATTGACGTCATACATTAAGAAATGGGTAGCTTTATCATTTCATAAGAAAAAAATTAGAGAAAATATATTATTTCAGGACAACTTGGCTTATTAGGCAAATCGAGCCTTGCATAGTAGGCCGAGTACGACGTTCTGGCAACTAGGTACAACATATATATATATATATATATATATATATATATATATATATATATATATATATATATATATATATATATATATATATATATATATATATATATATATATATATATTATATATATATATATATCGTACCTAGTAGCCAGAACGCACTTCTTGGCCTAGTATGCAAGGCACGATTTGCCTAATAAGCCAAGTTTTCATGAATTTATAGATTTTTCGAATATTTTTCTTATGAAATGATAAAACTATCCATTTCATTATGTATGAGTTAAGTTCTTTTCATTTGAGTTAAAACTAAAGTAGATATATAACCGAACCTAACCAACTCTAAAATGGTTAACATAAATTGATTGGAATATGTATGTGGATGCTCGGTTAGTGTTACTGTAATTTATATAGGTAACGTTTGAATAACTTAGTTTCCCCTCATTGTCACATTTTTTATTACTATTTCGCTGTTCACTCTCACTCTCTCTGAATCCCGTGGACTAATTGTGCTCACGTGTGTTTGTTTAAGGTACGGTAACCATAGGCTTTTTACACAATAATTTGCAACTATTTGCAAAGAAACATTTCTAAAGATTATCGAAGTTTCTAATAAGTATTTTTTTTCCTAACTTACAAGTCAATCACACAGTACCTAACCTCAGTCAGAAACACTTTTCTTACTATATCTCGCAACGTCTTTTGCATATATATCCTATCTTAAATAATTAACTATTTTAATTCGTAACTGGCAACCCCCCTCCCCTCCAAAGCTTTCAAGGCCACCAACATCATTCCTTTCCCTTAACCTCTCTCAAATTATCTCCTGCACCAATGCACAAACTAGGCGGCTTTATTGCTGAGTGGACGTCGCTCTCGACTCGTAATCCTAGCTCATTCGATCCCCCGGTGATGGTACAAACGGAAATCAGCAGAGTTTCTATCATTCTGAAGTCCTCTGTTACCTAGCAGTAAATATGTATCTGGGCGTTAGACAGCTGTTACGGGCTGCTTCCTGGGAGTGTGTGTGTCAGTGTGAGTGTGGAATTTTTTTTATTAGTTATTAATAATTGATTGATTGACAGTTGAGAGGCGGGCCGAAAGAGCAGAGCTCAACCCTCGCAACTACAACTAGGTGAACACAACTAGATAAATACTAGCCAACCACGATCTCGTACAATCCACTACACACGCAACCCCCCCCCCCCAACTCCCTAAATCACTCTACCGAAGTCATTAAAAATTTTAAACAAATCAATTAATACAACAAAAATACTAACTATAAATAAAGGAACCAAATTTGAGACATACAGCGACTCCAGCGTGGTCTAGTCGGAAGAGAACGTGTTCTCATCTGGATAGATTGCGATCGAGCCTGTCGGAACGGGTGTGTAACTGCAGGGCACAAATATTTGTGTGTCCCCTCCTGTAGCTGCCTCTTTTTCGACAGGTTCCCTGGATAGCTGGAATTGACCTGGCCCTTGGAGAGTGGGGAAGGGGTGAAATCCGTTGGGCCCACGGATGGACACCTTGGATCCATGGACCTAGGGCAGGTCTAATCACCTGGGATTCGAACCCACGGTGGAAATAAGGGTGGAGATATGGGAAGGAGGGGGGGAAAGGATGTTTCCTGGAACCAAACCTCACACAAACCAGGACACTCACACCCCCACCCCCACCCGAACACTCATAAGGGCACTCACACTTACAGACACCCATAGACTGTGATAAGGGAGACCATCTGAGGGGACACAGATAGCCTCGTGGACCCACAGGTATAACCGGACACACTCGCACCCGGACAATCACAGGGGCACTCACACTCACACTCACGCGGACACTCACAGGGATAAACACACACACAGACACACATCCATAGACACAAACTCTGATAAGAGAGACCATCTGAGGGGACACAGATGGCCTCCTTTACCCACAGGTCAATATTTAAATATACATATATATATAACATATTTTTAAGAAATAAATATATATATATATATGTTTATATATATGTCGTACCTAGTAGCCAGAATGCACTTCTCAGCCTACTATGCAAGACCCGATTTGCCTAAAAAGCCAAGTTTTCATGAATTAATTCTTTTTCGGCTACCTAAAATACCTAACCTAACCTAAGAAAACTTTCTCGGCTACCTAACCTAACCTAACCTATAAAGATAGGTTAGGTTAGGTTAGGCAGGGTTGTTTAGGTTCGGTTTAGGTTAGGTAGAAATCTACAAAATTTTAACTCCAAATAAAAAAATTGACGTCATACATTAAGAAATGGGTAGCTTTATCATTTCATAAGAAAAAAATTAGAGAAAATATATTATTTCAGGACAACTTGGCTTATTAGCAAATCGAGCCTTGCATAGTAGGCCGAGTACGACGTTCTGGCAACTAGGTACAACATATATATATATATATATATATATATATATGTCGTACCTAATAGCCAGAACGCACTTCTCTGCCTACTATGCAAGGCCCGATTTGCCTAATAAGTCAAGTTTTCCTGAATTCATATATTTTCTCCAATTTTTTTCTTATGAAATGATAAAGCTACCCATTTCATTATGTATGAGGTCAATTTTTTTTATTGGAGTTAAAATTAACGTAGATATATGACCGAACCTAACCAACCCTACCTAACCTAACCTAACCTATCTTTATAGGTTGGGTTCGGTTAGGTAGCCGAAAAAGGTAAGTTAGGTTAGGTTAGGTAGGTTAGGTAGTCGAAAAAACATTAATTCATGAAAACTTGGCTTATTATGCAAATCGGGCCTTGCATAGTAGGCTGAGAAGTGCGTTCTGGCTACTAGGTACGACATATATATATATATATAATATATATATATATATATATATATATATATATATATATATGTCGTACCTAGTAGCCAGAACTCACTTCTCAGCCTACTATTCAAGGCCCGATTTGCCTAATAAGCCAAGTTTTCCTGAATTAATATATTTACTATAATTTTTTTCTTATGAAATGATAAAGCAACCCTTTTCTCTATGTATGAGGTCAATTTTTTTTATTGGAGTTAAAATTAACGTAGATATATGACCGAACCTAACCAACCCTACCTAACCTAACCTAACCTATATTTATAGGTAAGGTTAGGTTAGGTAGCCAAAAAAGCTAGGTTAGGTTAGGTTAGGTAGGTTAGGTAGACGAAAAAACATTAATTCATGAAAACTTGGCTTATTAGGCAAATCGGGCCTTGAATAGTAGGCTGAGAAGTGCGTTCTGGCTATTAGGTACGACATATATATATATATATCGTACCTAGTAGCCACAACGCACTTCTTGGCCTAGTATGCAAGGCACGATTTGCCTAATAAGCCAAGTTTTCATGAATTTATAGATTTTTCGAATATTTTTCTTATGAAATGATAAAACTATCCATTTCATTATGTATGAGTTATGTTCTTTTCATTTGAGTTAAAACTAACGTAGATATATAACCGAACCTAACCAACTCTAAAATGGTTAACATAAATTGATTGGAATATGTATGTGGATGCTCGGTTAGTGTTACTGTAATTTATATAGGTAACGTTTGAATAACTTAGTTTCCCCTCATTGTCACATTTTTTTTTACTATTTCGCTGTTCACTCTCACTCTCTCTGAATCCCGTGGACTAATTGTGCTCACGTGTGTTTGTTTAAGGTACGGTAACCATAGGCTTTTTACACAATAATTTGCAACTATTTGCAAAGAAACATTTCTAAAGATTATCGAAGTTTCTAATAAGTATTTTTTTTCCTAACTTACAAGTCAATCACACAGTACCTAACCTCAGTCAGAAACACTTTTCTTACTATATCTCGCAACGTCTTTTGCATATATATCCTATCTTAAATAATTAACTATTTTAATTCGTAACTGGCAACCCTCCTCCCCTCCAAAGCTTTCAAGGCCACTAAACATCATTCCTTTCCCTTAACCTCTCTCAAATTATCTCCTGCACCAATGCACAAACTAGGCGGCTTTATTGCTGAGTGGACGTCGCTCTCGACTCGTAATCCTAGCTCATTCGATCCCCCGGTGATGGTACAAACGGAAATCAGCAGAGTTTCTATCATTCTGAAGTCCTCTGTTACCTAGCAGTAAATATGTATCTGGGCGTTAGACAGCTGTTACGGGCTGCTTCCTGGGAGTGTGTGTGTCAGTGTGAGTGTGGAATTTTTTTTATTAGTTATTAATAATTGATTGATTGACAGTTGAGAGGCGGGCCGAAAGAGCAGAGCTCAACCCTCGCAACTACAACTAGGTGAACACAACTAGATAAATACTAGCCAACCACGATCTCGTACAATCCACTACACACGCAACCCCCCCCCCCAACTCCCTAAATCACTCTACGAAGTCATTAAAAATTTTAAACAAATCAATTAATACAACAAAATACTAACTATAAATAAAGGAACCAAATTTGAGACATACAGCGACTCCAGCGTGGTCTAGTCGGAAGAGAACGTGTTCTCATCTGGATAGATTGCGATCGAGCCTGTCGGAACGGGTGTGTAACTGCAGGGCACAAATATTTGTGTGTCCCCTCCTGTAGCTGCCTCTTTTTCGACAGGTTCCCTGGATAGCTGGAATTGACCTGGCCCTTGGAGAGTGGGGAAGGGGTGAAATCCGTTGGGCCCACGGATGGACACCTTGGATCCATGGACCTAGGGCAGGTCTAATCACCTGGGATTCGAACCCACGGTGGAAATAAGGGTGGAGATATGGGAAGGAGGGGGGAAAGGATGTTTCCTGGAACCAAACCTCACACAAACCAGGACACTCACACCCCCACCCCCACCCGAACACTCATAAGGGCACTCACACTTACAGACACCCATAGACTGTGATAAGGGAGACCATCTGAGGGGACACAGATAGCCTCGTGGACCCACAGGTATAACCGGACACACTCGCACCCGGACAATCACAGGGGCACTCACACTCACACTCACGCGGACACTCACAGGGATAAACACACACACAGACACACATCCATAGACACAAACTCTGATAAGAGAGACCATCTGAGGGGACACAGATGGCCTCCTTTACCCACAGGTCAATATTTAAATATACATATATATATAACATATTTTTAAGAAATAAATATATATATATATGTTTATATATATGTCGTACCTAGTAGCCAGAATGCACTTCTCAGCCTACTATGCAAGACCCGATTTGCCTAAAAAGCCAAGTTTTCATGAATTAATTCTTTTTCGGCTACCTAAAATACCTAACCTAACCTAAGAAAACTTTCTCGGCTACCTAACCTAACCTAACCTATAAAGATAGGTTAGGTTAGGTTAGGCAGGGTTGTTTAGGTTCGGTTTAGGTTAGGTAGAAATCTACAAAATTTTAACTCCAAATAAAAAAATTGACGTCATACATTAAGAAATGGGTAGCTTTATCATTTCATAAGAAAAAAATTAGAGAAAATATATTATTTCAGGACAACTTGGCTTATTAGGCAAATCGAGCCTTGCATAGTAGGCCGAGTACGACGTTCTGGCAACTAGGTACAACATATATATATATATATATATATATATATATATATATATATATATATATATATATGTCGTACCTAGTAGCCAGAACTCACTTTTTGGCCTACTATTCAAGGCCCGATTTGCCTAATAAGCCAAGTTTTCCTGAATTAATATATTTTTCTAATTTTTTTTCTTATGAAATGATAAAGCTACCCTTTTCATTATGTATGAGGTCAATTTTTTTTTATTGGAGTTAAAATTAACGTAGATATATGACCGAACCTAACCAACCCTACCTAACCTAACCTAACCTATCTTTATAGGTTAGGTTTGGTTAGGTAGCCGAAAAAGTTAGGTTAGGTTAGGTTAGGTAGGTTAGGTAGTCGAAAAACAATTAATTCATGAAAACTTGGCTTATTAGGCAAATCGGGCCTTGAATAGTAGGCCAAAAAGTGAGTTCTGGCTACTAGGTACGACATATATATATATATATATATGTCGTACCTAGTAGCCAGAACTCACTTCTCAGCCTACTATTCAAGGCCCGATTTGCCTAATAAGCCAAGTTTTCCTGAATTAATATATTTACTATAATTTTTTTCTTATGAAATGATAAAGCAACCCTTTTCTCTATGTATGAGGTCAATTTTTTTTATTGGAGTTAAAATTAACGTAGATATATGACCGAACCTAACCAACCCTACCTAACCTAACCTAACCTATATTTATAGGTAAGGTTAGGTTAGGTAGCCTAAAAAAGCTAGGTTAGGTTAGGTTAGGTCGGTTAGGTAGACGAAAAAACATTAATTCATGAAAACTTGGCTTATTAGGCAAATCGGGCCTTGAATAGTAGGCTGAGAAGTGCGTTCTGGCTATTAGGTACGACATATATATATATATATATATATATATATATGTCGTACCTAGTAGCCAGAACTCACTTCTCAGCCTACTATGCAAGGCCCGATTTGCCTAATAAGCCAAGTTTTCATGAATTAATGTTTTTTCGTCTACCTAATCTACCTAACCTAACCTAACCTAGCTTTTTTTGGCTACCTAACCTAACCTTACCTATATATATAGGTTAGGTTAGGTTAGGTAGGGTTGGTTAGGTTCGGTCATATATCTACGTTAATTTTAACTCCAATAAAAAAAAATTGACCTCATACATAGTGAAAAGGGTAGCTTTATCATTTCATAAGAAAAAAATTATAGTAAATATATTAATTCAGGAAAACTTGGCTTATTAGGCAAATCGGGCCTTGAATAGTAGGCTGAGAAGTGAGTTCTGGCTACTAGGTACGACATATATATATATATATATATATATATATATATATATATATATATATATATATATATATCGTACCTAGTAGCCAGAACGCACTTCTTGGCCTAGTATGCAAGGCACGATTTGCCTAATAAGCCAAGTTTTCATGAATTTATAGATTTTTCGAATATTTTTCTTATGAAATGATAAAACTATCCATTTCATTATGTATGAGTTAAGTTCTTTTCATTTGAGTTAAAACTAAAGTAGATATATAACCGAACCTAACCAACTCTAAAATGGTTAACATAAATTGATTGGAATATGTATGTGGATGCTCGGTTAGTGTTACTGTAATTTATATAGGTAACGTTTGAATAACTTAGTTTCCCCTCATTGTCACATTTTTTATTACTATTTCGCTGTTCACTCTCACTCTCTCTGAATCCCGTGGACTAATTGTGCTCACGTGTGTTTGTTTAAGGTACGGTAACCATAGGCTTTTTACACAATAATTTGCAACTATTTGCAAAGAAACATTTCTAAAGATTATCGAAGTTTCTAATAAGTATTTTTTTTCCTAACTTACAAGTCAATCACACAGTACCTAACCTCAGTCAGAAACACTTTTCTTACTATATCTCGCAACGTCTTTTGCATATATATCCTATCTTAAATAATTAACTATTTTAATTCGTAACTGGCAACCCCCCCTCCCCTCCAAAGCTTTCAAGGCCACCAAACATCATTCCTTTCCCTTAACCTCTCTCAAATTATCTCCTGCACCAATGCACAAACTAGGCGGCTTTATTGCTGAGTGGACGTCGCTCTCGACTCGTAATCCTAGCTCATTCGATCCCCCGGTGATGGTACAAACGGAAATCAGCAGAGTTTCTATCATTCTGAAGTCCTCTGTTACCTAGCAGTAAATATGTATCTGGGCGTTAGACAGCTGTTACGGGCTGCTTCCTGGGAGTGTGTGTGTCAGTGTGAGTGTGGAATTTTTTTTTATTAGTTATTAATAATTGATTGATTGACAGTTGAGAGGCGGGCCGAAAGAGCAGAGCTCAACCCTCGCAACTACAACTAGGTGAACACAACTAGATAAATACTAGCCAACCACGATCTCGTACAATCCACTACACACGCAACCCCCCCCCCCCCCAACTCCCTAAATCACTCTACCGAAGTCATTAAAAATTTTAAACAAATCAATTAATACAACAAAAATACTAACTATAAATAAAGGAACCAAATTTGAGACATACAGCGACTCCAGCGTGGTCTAGTCGGAAGAGAACGTGTTCTCATCTGGATAGATTGCGATCGAGCCTGTCGGAACGGGTGTGTAACTGCAGGGCACAAATATTTGTGTGTCCCCTCCTGTAGCTGCCTCTTTTTCGACAGGTTCCCTGGATAGCTGGAATTGACCTGGCCCTTGGAGAGTGGGGAAGGGGTGAAATCCGTTGGGCCCACGGATGGACACCTTGGATCCATGGACCTAGGGCAGGTCTAATCACCTGGGATTCGAACCCACGGTGGAAATAAGGGTGGAGATATGGGAAGGAGGGGGGGAAAGGATGTTTCCTGGAACCAAACCTCACACAAACCAGGACACTCACACCCCCACCCCCACCCGAACACTCATAAGGGCACTCACACTTACAGACACCCATAGACTGTGATAAGGGAGACCATCTGAGGGGACACAGATAGCCTCGTGGACCCACAGGTATAACCGGACACACTCGCACCCGGACAATCACAGGGGCACTCACACTCACACTCACGCGGACACTCACAGGGATAAACACACACACAGACACACATCCATAGACACAAACTCTGATAAGAGAGACCATCTGAGGGGACACAGATGGCCTCCTTTACCCACAGGTCAATATTTAAATATACATATATATATAACATATTTTTAAGAAATAAATATATATATATATGTTTATATATATGTCGTACCTAGTAGCCAGAATGCACTTCTCAGCCTACTATGCAAGACCCGATTTGCCTAAAAAGCCAAGTTTTCATGAATTAATTATTTTTCGGCTACCTAAAATACCTAACCTAACCTAAGAAAACTTTCTCGGCTACCTAACCTAACCTAACCTATAAGATAGGTTAGGTTAGGTTAGGCAGGGTTGTTTAGGTTCGGTTTAGGTTAGGTAGAAATCTACAAAATTTTAACTCCAAATAAAAAAATTGACGTCATACATTAAGAAATGGGTAGCTTTATCATTTCATAAGAAAAAAATTAGAGAAAATATATTATTTCAGGACAACTTGGCTTATTAGGCAAATCGAGCCTTGCATAGTAGGCCGAGTACGACGTTCTGGCAACTAGGTACAACATATATATATATATATATATATATATATATATATATATATATATATATATATATATATATATATATATATGTCGTACCTAGTAGCCAGAACTCACTTTTTGGCCTACTATTCAAGGCCCGATTTGCCTAATAAGCCAAGTTTTCCTGAATTAATATATTTTTCTAATTTTTTTTCTTATGAAATGATAAAGCTACCCTTTTCATTATGTATGAGGTCAATTTTTTTTATTGGAGTTAAAATTAACGTAGATATATGACCGAACCTAACCAACCCTACCTAACCTAACCTAACCTATCTTTATAGGTTAGGTTTGGTTAGGTAGCCGAAAAAGTTAGGTTAGGTTAGGTTAGGTAGGTTAGGTAGTCGAAAAACAATTAATTCATGAAAACTTGGCTTATTAGGCAAATCGGGCCTTGAATAGTAGGCCAAAAGTGAGTTCTGGCTACTAGGTACGACATATATATATATATATATATATATATATATATATATATATATATATATATATATATATATATATATATATATATATATATATATATATATATATATATCGTACCTAGTAGCCAGAACGCACTTCTTGGCCTAGTATGCAAGGCACGATTTGCCTAATAAGCCAAGTTTTCATGAATTTATAGATTTTTCGAATATTTTTCTTATGAAATGATAAAACTATCCATTTCATTATGTATGAGTTAAGTTCTTTTCATTTGAGTTAAAACTAAAGTAGATATATAACCGAACCTAACCAACTCTAAAATGGTTAACATAAATTGATGGGAATATGTATGTGGATGCTCGGTTAGTGTTACTGTAATTTATATAGGTAACGTTTGAATAACTTAGTTTCCCCTCATTGTCACATTTTTTGTTACTATTTCGCTGTTCACTCTCACTCTCTCTGAATCCCGTGGACTAATTGTGCTCACGTGTGTTTGTTTAAGGTACGGTAACCATAGGCTTTTTACACAATAATTTGCAACTATTTGCAAAGAAACATTTCTAAAGATTATCGAAGTTTCTAATAAGTATTTTTTTCCTAACTTACAAGTCAATCACACAGTACCTAACCTCAGTCAGAAACACTTTTCTTACTATATCTCGCAACGTCTTTTGCATATATATCCTATCTTAAATAATTAACTATTTTAATTCGTAACTGGCAACCCCCCCTCCCCTCCAAAGCTTTCAAGGCCACCAAACATCATTCCTTTCCCTTAACCTCTCTCAAATTATCTTCTGCACCAATGCACAAACTAGGCGACTTTATTGCTGAGTGGACGTCGCTCTCGACTCGTAATCCTAGCTCATTCGTACCCCCGGTGATGGTACAAACGGAAATCAGCAGAGTTTCTATCATTCTGACGTCCTCTGTTACCTAGCAGTAAATATGTATCTAGGTGTTAGACAGCTGTTACCTAGTCGTACCATATCGTACCTAGTAGCCAGAACGCACTTCTTGGCCTAGTATGCAAGGCACGATTTGCCTAATAAGCCAAGTTTTCCTGAATTTATAGATTTTTCGAATATTTTTCTTATGAAATGATAAAACTATCCATTTCATTATGTATGAGTTAAGTTCTTTTCATTTGAGTTAAAACTAACGTAGATATATAACCGAACCTAACCAACTCTAAAATGGTTAACATAAATTGATTGGAATATGTATGTGGATGCTCGGTTAGTGTTACTGTAATTTATATAGGTAACGTTTGAATAACTTAGTTTCCCCTCATTGTCACATTTTTTGTTACTATTTCGCTGTTCACTCTCACTCTCTCTGAATCCCGTGGACTAATTGTGCTCACGTGTGTTTGTTTAAGGTACGGTAACCATAGGCTTTTTACACAATAATTTGCAACTATTTGCAAAGAAACATTTCTAAAGATTATCGAAGTTTCTAATAAGTATTTTTTTTCCTAACTTACAAGTCAATCACACAGTACCTAACCTCAGTCAGAAACACTTTTCTTACTATATCTCGCAACGTCTTTTGCATATATATCCTATCTTAAATAATTAACTATTTTAATTCGTAACTGGCAACCCTCCTCCCCTCCAAAGCTTTCAAGGCCACTAAACATCATTCCTTTCCTTAACCTCTCTCAAATTATCTCCTGCACCAATGCACAAACTAGGCGGCTTTATTGCTGAGTGGACGTCGCTCTCGACTCGTAATCCTAGCTCATTCGATCCCCCGGTGATGGTACAAACGGAAATCAGCAGAGTTTCTATCATTCTGAAGTCCTCTGTTACCTAGCAGTAAATATGTATCTGGGCGTTAGACAGCTGTTACGGGCTGCTTCCTGGGAGTGTGTGTGTCAGTGTGAGTGTGGAATTTTTTTTATTAGTTATTAATAATTGATTGATTGACAGTTGTCTGGCGGGCCGAAAGAGCAGAGCTCAACCCTCGCAACTACAACTAGGTGAACACAACTAGATAAATACTAGCCAACCACGATCTCGTACAATCCACTACACACGCAACCCCCCCCCCCCCCAACTCCCTAAATCACTCTACCGAAGTCATTAAAAATTTTAAACAAATCAATTAATACAACAAAAATACTAACTATAAATAAAGGAACCAAATTTGAGACATACAGCGACTCCAGCGTGGTCTAGTCGGAAGAGAACGTGTTCTCATCTGGATAGATTGCGATCGAGCCTGTCGGAACGGGTGTGTAACTGCAGGGCACAAATATTTGTGTGTCCCCTCCTGTAGCTGCCTCTTTTTCGACAGGTTCCCTGGATAGCTGGAATTGACCTGGCCCTTGGAGAGTGGGGAAGGGGTGAAATCCGTTGGGCCCACGGATGGACACCTTGGATCCATGGACCTAGGGCAGGTCTAATCACCTGGGATTCGAACCCACGGTGGAAATAAGGGTGGAGATATGGGAAGGAGGGGGGGAAAGGATGTTTCCTGGAACCAAACCTCACACAAACCAGGACACTCACACCCCCACCCCCACCCGAACACTCATAAGGGCACTCACACTTACAGACACCCATAGACTGTGATAAGGGAGACCATCTGAGGGGACACAGATAGCCTCGTGGACCCACAGGTATAACCGGACACACTCGCACCCGGACAATCACAGGGGCACTCACACTCACACTCACGCGGACACTCACAGGGATAAACACACACACAGACACACATCCATAGACACAAACTCTGATAAGAGAGACCATCTGAGGGGACACAGATGGCCTCCTTTACCCACAGGTCAATATTTAAATATACATATATATATAACATATTTTTAAGAAATAAATATATATATATATATGTTTATATATATGTCGTACCTAGTAGCCAGAATGCACTTCTCAGCCTACTATGCAAGACCCGATTTGCCTAAAAAGCCAAGTTTTCATGAATTAATTCTTTTTCGGCTACCTAAAATACCTAACCTAACCTAAGAAAACTTTCTCGGCTACCTAACCTAACCTAACCTATAAAGATAGGTTAGGTTAGGTGAGGCAGGGTTGTTTAGGTTCGGTTTAGGTTAGGTAGAAATCTACAAAATTTTAACTCCAAATAAAAAAATTGACGTCATACATTAAGAAATGGGTAGCTTTATCATTTCATAAGAAAAAAATTAGAGAAAATATATTATTTCAGGACAACTTGGCTTATTAGGCAAATCGAGCCTTGCATAGTAGGCCGAGTACGACGTTCTGGCAACTAGGTACAACATATATATATATATATATATATATATATATATATATATATTATATATATATATATATATATCGTACCTAGTAGCCAGAACTCACTTTTTGGCCTACTATTCAAGGCCCGATTTGCCTAATAAGCCAAGTTTTCCTGAATAATATATTTTTCTAATTTTTTTTCTTATGAAATGATAAAGCTACCCTTTTCATTATGTATGAGGTCAATTTTTTTTTATTGGAGTTAAAATTAACGTAGATATATGACCGAACCTAACCAACCCTACCTAACCTAACCTAACCTATCTTTATAGGTTAGGTTTGGTTAGGTAGCCGAAAAAGTTAGGTTAGGTTAGGTTAGGTAGGTTAGGTAGTCGAAAAACAATTAATTCATGAAAACTTGGCTTATTAGGCAAATCGGGCCTTGAATAGTAGGCCAAAAAGTGAGTTCTGGCTACTAGGTACGACATATATATATATATATATATATATATATATATATATATATATATATATATATATATATATATATATATATATATATATATATATATATATATATATATATATATATATATATATATATATATATATATATATATATATATATCGTACCTAGTAGCCAGAACGCACTTCTTGGCCTAGTATGCAAGGCACGATTTGCCTAATAAGCCAAGTTTTCATGAATTTATAGATTTTTCGAATATTTTTCTTATGAAATGATAAAACTATCCATTTCATTATGTATGAGTTAAGTTCTTTTCATTTGAGTTAAAACTAAAGTAGATATATAACCGAACCTAACCAACTCTAAAATGGTTAACATAAATTGATTGGAATATGTATGTGGATGCTCGGTTAGTGTTACTGTAATTTATATAGGTAACGTTTGAATAACTTAGTTTCCCCTCATTGTCACATTTTTTATTACTATTTCGCTGTTCACTCTCACTCTCTCTGAATCCCGTGGACTAATTGTGCTCACGTGTGTTTGTTTAAGGTACGGTAACCATAGGCTTTTTACACAATAATTTGCAACTATTTGCAAAGAAACATTTCTAAAGATTATCGAAGTTTCTAATAAGTATTTTTTTTCCTAACTTACAAGTCAATCACACAGTACCTAACCTCAGTCAGAAACACTTTTCTTACTATATCTCGCAACGTCTTTTGCATATATATCCTATCTTAAATAATTAACTATTTTAATTCGTAACTGGCAACCCCCCCTCCCCTCCAAAGCTTTCAAGGCCACCAAACATCATTCCTTTCCCTTAACCTCTCTCAAATTATCTTCTGCACCAATGCACAAACTAGGCGACTTTATTGCTGAGTGGACGTCGCTCTCGACTCGTAATCCTAGCTCATTCGTACCCCCGGTGATGGTACAAACGGAAATCAGCAGAGTTTCTATCATTCTGACGTCCTCTGTTACCTAGCAGTAAATATGTATCTGGGTGTTAGACAGCTGTTACCTAGTCGTACCATATCGTACCTAGTAGCCAGAACGCACTTCTTGGCCTAGTATGCAAGGCACGATTTGCCTAATAAGCCAAGTTTTCCTGAATTTATAGATTTTTCGAATATTTTTCTTATGAAATGATAAAACTATCCATTTCATTATGTATGAGTTAAGTTCTTTTCATTTGAGTTAAAACTAACGTAGATATATAACCGAACCTAACCAACTCTAAAATGGTTAACATAAATTGATTGGAATATGTATGTGGATGCTCGGTTAGTGTTACTGTAATTTATATAGGTAACGTTTGAATAACTTAGTTTCCCCTCATTGTCACATTTTTTGTTACTATTTCGCTGTTCACTCTCACTCTCTCTGAATCCCGTGGACTAATTGTGCTCACGTGTGTTTGTTTAAGGTACGGTAACCATAGGCTTTTTACACAATAATTTGCAACTATTTGCAAAGAAACATTTCTAAAGATTATCGAAGTTTCTAATAAGTATTTTTTTTCCTAACTTACAAGTCAATCACACAGTACCTAACCTCAGTCAGAAACACTTTTCTTACTATATCTCGCAACGTCTTTTGCATATATATCCTATCTTAAATAATTAACTATTTTAATTCGTAACTGGCAACCCTCCTCCCCTCCAAAGCTTTCAAGGCCACTAAACATCATTCCTTTCCCTTAACCTCTCTCAAATTATCTCCTGCACCAATGCACAACTAGGCGCGGCTTTATTGCTGAGTGGACGTCGCTCTCGACTCGTAATCCTAGCTCATTCGATCCCACGGTGATGGTACAAACGGAAATCAGCAGAGTTTCTATCATTCTGAAGTACTCTGTTACCTAGCAGTAAATATGTATCTGGGCGTTAGACAGCTGTTACGGGCTGCTTCCTGGGAGTGTGTGTGTCAGTGTGAGTGTGGAATTTTTTTTATTAGTTATTAATAATTGATTGATTGACAGTTGAGAGGCGGGCCGAAAGAGCAGAGCTCAACCCTCGCAACTACAACTAGGTGAACACAACTAGATAAATACTAGCCAACCACGATCTCGTACAATCCACTACACACGCAACCCCCCCCCCCCAACTCCCTAAATCACTCTACCGAAGTCATTAAAAATTTTAAACAAATCAATTAATACAACAAAAATACTAACTATAAATAAAGGAACCAAATTTGAGACATACAGCGACTCCAGCGTGGTCTAGTCGGAAGAGAACGTGTTCTCATCTGGATAGATTGCGATCGAGCCTGTCGGGACGGGTGTGTAACTGCAGGCACAAATATTTGTGTGTCCCCTCCTGTAGCTGCCTCTTTTTCGACAGGTTCCCTGGATAGCTGGAATTGACCTGGCCCTTGGAGAGTGGGGAAGGGGTGAAATCCGTTGGGCCAACGGATGGACACCTTGGATCCATGGACCTAGGGCAGGTCTAATCACCTGGGATTCGAACCCACGGTGGAAATAAGGGTGGAGATATGGGAAGGAGGGGGGGAAAGGATGTTTCCTGGAACCAAACCTCACACAAACCAGGATACTCACACCCCACCCCACCCGAACACTCATAAGGGCACTCACACTTACAGACACCCATAGACTGTGATAAGGGAGACCATCTGAGGGACACAGATAGCCTCGTGGACCCACAGGTATAACCGGACACACTCGCACCCGGACAATCACAGGGGCACTCACACTCACACTCACGCGGACACTCACAGGGATAAACACACACACACAGACACACATCCATAGACACAAACTCTGATAAGAGAGACCATCTGAGGGGACACAGATGGCCTCCTTTACCCACAGGTCAATATTTAAATATACATATATATATAACATATTTTTAAGAAATAAATATATATATATGTTTATATATATGTCGTACCTAGTAGCCAGAATGCACTTCTCAGCCTAATATGCAAGACCCGATTTGCCTAAAAAGCCAAGTTTTCATGAATTAATTCTTTTTCGGCTACCTAAAATACCTAACCTAACCTAAGAAAACTTTCTCGGCTACCTAACCTAACCTAACCTATAAAGATAGGTTAGGTTAGGTTAGGCAGGGTTGTTTAGGTTCGGTTTAGGTTAGGTAGAAATCTACAAAATTTTAACTCCAAATAAAAAAATTGACGTCATACATTAAGAAATGGGTAGCTTTATCATTTCATAAGAAAAAAATTAGAGAAAATATATTATTTCAGGACAACTTGGCTTATTAGGCAAATCGAGCCTTGCATAGTAGGCGAGTACGACGTTCTGGCAACTAGGTACAACATATATATATATATATATATATATATATATATATATATATATATATATATATATATATATATATATATATATATATATATATATATATATATGTCGTACCTAGTAGCCAGAACTCACTTCTCAGCCTACTATTCAAGGCCCGATTTGCCTAATAAGCCAAGTTTTCCTGAATTAATATATTTACTATAATTTTTTTCTTATGAAATGATAAAGCAACCCTTTTCTCTATGTATGAGGTCATTTTTTTTTATTGGAGTTAAATTAACGTAGATATATGACCGAACCTAACCAACCCTACCTAACCTAACCTAACCTATATTTATAGGTAAGGTTAGGTTAGGTAGCCAAAAAAGCTAGGTTAGGTTAGGTTAGGTAGGTTAGGTATACGAAAAAACATTAATTCATGAAAACTTGGCTTATTAGGCAAATCGGGCCTTGAATAGTAGGCTGAGAAGTGCGTTCTGGCTATTAGGTACGACATATATATAATATATATATATATATATATATATATGTCGTACTAATAGCCAGAACGCACTTCTCAGCCTACTATTCAAGGCCCGATTTGCCTAATAACCCAAGTTTTCATGAATTAATGTTTTTTCGTCTACCTAACCTACCTAACCTAACCTAACCTAGCTTTTTTTGGCTACCTAACCTAACCTTACCTATAAATATAGGTTAGGTTAGGTTAGGTAGGGTTGGTTAGGTTCGGTCATATATCTTCGTTAATGTTAACTCCAAAAAAAAAAATTGACCTCATACATAGAGAAAAGGGTTGCTTTATCATTTCATAAGAAAAAAATATAGTAAATATATTAATTCAGGAAAACTTGGCTTATTAGGCAATCGGGCCTTGAATAGTAGGCTGAGAAGTGAGTTCTGGCTACTAGGTACGACATATATATATTATATATATATATATATATATATATATATATATATATATATATGTCGTACCTAGTAGCCAGAACTCACTTCTCAGCCTACTATTCAAGGCCCGATTTGCCTAATAAGCCAAGTTTTCCTGAATTAATATATTTACTATAATTTTTTCTTATGAAATGAAAAGCAACCCTTTTCTCTATGTATGAGGTCAATTTTTTTTTATTGGAGTTAAATTAACGTAGATATATGACCGAACCTAACCAACCCTACCTAACCTAACCTAACCTATATTTATAGGTAAGGTTAGGTTAGGTAGCCAAAAAAGCTAGGTTAGGTTAGGTTGGTAGGTTAGGTAGACGAAAAAACAATAATTCATGAAAACTTGGCTTATTAGGCAAATCGGGCCTTGAATAGTAGGCTGAGAAGTGCGTTCTGGCTATTAGGTACGACATATATATATATATATATATATATATATATAATATATATATATATATATATATATATATATATATATATATATATATATAATATATATATATATATATATTATATATATAATATATATATATATATATATATATATATATATATATATATATATATATATATATATATATCGTACCTAGTAGCCAGAAAGCACTTCTTGGCCTAGTATGCAAGGCACGATTTGCCTAATAAGCCAAGTTTTCATGAATTTATAGATTTTTCGAATATTTTTCTTATGAAATGATAAAACTATCCATTTCATTATGTATGAGTTAAGTTCTTTTCATTTGAGTTAAAACTAAAGTAGATATATAACCGAACCCAACCAACTCTAAAATGGTTAACATAAATTGATTGGAATATGTATGTGGATGCTCGGTTAGTGTTACTGTAATTTATATAGGTAACGTTTGAATAACTTAGTTTTCCCCTCATTGTCACATTTTTTATTACTATTTCGCTGTTCACTCTCACTCTCTCTGAATCCCGTGGACTAATTGTGCTCACGTGTGTTTGTTTAAGGTACGGTAACCATAGGCTTTTTACACAATAATTTGCAACTATTTGCAAAGAAACATTTCTAAAGATTATCGAAGTTTCTAATAAGTATTTTTTTTCCTAACTTACAAGTCAATCACACAGTACCTAACCTCAGTCAGAAACACTTTTCTTACTATATCTCGCAACGTCTTTTGCATATATATCCTATCTTAAATAATTAACTATTTTAATTCGTAACTGGCAACCCCCCTCCCCTCCAAAGCTTTCAAGGCCACTAAACATCATTCCTTTCCCTTAACCTCTCTCAAATTATCTCCTGCACCAATGCACAAACTAGGCGGCTTTATTGCTGAGTGGACGTCGCTCTCGACTCGTAATCCTAGCTCATTCGATCCCCGGTGATGGTACAAACGGAAATCAGCAGAGTTTCTATCATTCTGACGTCCTCTGTTACCTAGCAGTAAATATGTATCTGGGCGTTAGACAGCTGTTACGGGCTGCTTCCTGGAGTGTGTGTGTCAGTGTGAGTGTGGAATTTTTTTATTAGTTATTAATAATTGATTGATTGACAGTTGAGAGGCGGGCCGAAAGAGCAGAGCTCAACCCTCGCAACTACAACTAGGTGAACACAACTAGATAAATACTAGCCAACCACGATCTCGTACAATCCACTACACACGCAACCCCCCCCCCCCAACTCCCTAAATCACTCTACCGAAGTCATTAAAAATTTTAAACAAATCAATTAATACACAAAAATACTAACTATAAATAAAGGAACCAAATTTGAGACATACAGCGACTCCAGCGTGGTCTAGTCGGAAGAGAACGTGTTCTCATCTGGATAGATTGCGATCGAGCCTGTCGGAACGGGTGTGTAACTGCAGGGCACAAATATTGTGTGTCCCCTCCTGTAGCTGCCTCTGTTTCGACAGGTTCCCTGTATAGCTGGAATTGACCTGGCCCTTGGAAAGTGGGGAAGGGGTGAAATCCGTTGGGCCCACGGATGGACACCTTGGATCCATGGACCTAGGGCAGGTCTAATCACCTGGATTCGAACCCGGTGGGAATAAGGGTGGAGATATGGGAAGGAGGGGGGGAAAGGATGTTTCCTGGAACCAAACCTCACACAAACCAGGACACTCACACACACACCCTCACCCGAACACTCATAAGGGCACTCACACTCACAGACACCCATAGACTGTGATAAGGGAGACCATCTGAGGGGACACAGATGGCCTCGTGGACCCACAGGTATAACCGGACACACTCGCACCCGGACAATCACAGGGGCACTCACACTCACACGGACACTCACAGGGATAAACACACACACAGACACACATCCATAGACATTAACTGTGATAAGAGAGACCATCTGAGGGGACACAGATGGCCTCCTGGACCCACAGGTCAATATTTAAATATACATATATATATAACATATTTTTAAGAAATAAATATATATATATATATGTTTATATATGTGTCGTACCTAGTAGCCAGAATGCACTTCTCAGCCTACTATGCAAGACCCGATTTGCCTAAAAAGCCAAGTTTTCATGAAATAATTCTTTTTCGGCTACCTAAATACCTAACCTAACCTAACATAACTTTCTCGGCTACCTAACCTAACCTAACCTATAAAGATAGGTTAGGTTAGGTTAGGCAGGGTTGTTTAGGTTCGGTTTAGGTTAGGTAGAAATCTACAAAATTTTAACTCCAATTAAAAAAATTGACCTCATACATTAAGAAATGGGTTGCTTTATCATTTCATAAGAAAAAATTAGAGAAAATATATTAATTCAGGACAACTTGGCTTATTACCCTTAACCCTTAAAAGAGATGGTAATTTCGGAGTATTTAAATACCACAAGATCACCACTCCCAAGAGCACTAGAGCAAGTGAGGGGTCATTTAGACGTTAATTTCATCAAGTCCCTGTTAATATGGGAAGACACAGTGTCTATGCTTAAGGCACAACTCTCCTAAACACGAGAGTCAAGTATACAACTTTAGAACACTTTCCCACCAGGAGACTCGAACCCTAGCCAGCACAGAAGCCTTCCAGCAACTGGTATAACAGGTACGCCTTAACCCTCTCCACCACCTGCTCAGACCCTTAAAAGAGATGGTAATTTCGGAGTATTTAAATACCACAAAGATCACCACCTCCCAAGAGCACTAGAGCAAGTGAGGGGTCATTTAGACGTTAATTTCATCAAGTCCATGTTAATATGGGAAGACACAGTGTCTATGCTTAAGGCACAACTCTCCTAAACACGAGAGTCAAGTATACAACTTTAGAACACTTTCCCAACAGGAGACTCGAACCCTAGCCAGCACAGAAGCCTTCCAGCAACTGGTATAACAGGTACGCCTTAACCCTCGCCACCACCTGCTCAGACCCTTAAAAGAGATGGTAATTTCGGAGTATTTAAATACCACAAAGATCACCACCTCCCAAGAGCACTAGAGCAAGTGAGGGGTCATTTAGACGTTAATTTCATCAAGTCCCTGTTAATATGGGAAGACACAGTGTCTATGCTTAAGGCACAACTCTCCTAAACACGAGAGTCAAGTATACAACTTTAGAACACTTCCCACCAGGAGACTCGAACCCTAGCCAGCACAGAAGCCTTCCAGCAACTGGTATAACAGGTACGCCTTAACCCTCTCCACCACCTGCTCAGACCCTTAAAAGAGATGGTAATTTCGGAGTATTTAAATACCACAAAGATCACCACCTCCCAAGAGCACTAGAGCAAGTGAGGGGTCATTTAGACGTTAATTTCATCAAGTCCCTGTTAATATGGGAAGACACAGTGTCTATGCTTAAGGCACAACTCTCCTAAACACGAGAGTCAAGTATACAACTTTAGAACACTTTCCCACCAGGAGACTCGAACCCTAGCCAGCACAGAAGCCTTCCAGCAACTGGTATAACAGGTACGCCTTAACCCTCTCCACCACCTGCTCAGACCCTTAAAAGATATGGTAATTTCGGAGTATTTAAATACCACAAAGATCACCACCTCCCAAGAGCACTAGAGCAAGTGAGGGGTCATTTAGACGTTAATTTCACTTGCTCTAGTGCTCTTGGGAGGTGGTGATCTTCGTGGTATTTAAATACTCCGAAATTACCATCTCTTTTAAGGGTCTGAGCAGGTGGTGGAGAGGGTTAAGGCGTACCTGTTATACCAGTTGCTGGAAGGCTTCTGTGCTGGCTAGGGTTCGTGTCTCCTGGTGGGAAAGTGTTCTAAAGTTGTATACTTGACTCTCGTGTTTAGGAGAGTTCTGCCTTAAGCATAGACACTGTGTCTTCCATATTAACAGGGACTTGATGAAATTAACGTCTAAATGACCCCTCACTTGCTCTAGTGCTCTTGGGAGGTGGTGATCTTTGTGGTATTTAAATACTCCGAAATTACCATCTCTTTTAAGGGTCTGAGCAGGTGGTGGAGAGGGTTAAGGCGTACCTGTTATACCAGTTGCTGGAAGGCTTCTGTGCTGGCTAGGGTTCGAGTCTCCTGGTGGGAAAGTGTTCTAAAGTTGTATACTTGACTCTCGTGTTTAGGAGAGTTGTGCCTTAAGCATAGACACTGTGTCTTCCCATATTAACAGGGACTTGATGAAATTAACGTCTAAATGACCCCTCACTTGCTCTAGTGCTCTTGGGAGGTGGTGATCTTTGTGGTATTTAAATACTCCGAAATTACCATCTCTTTTAAGGGTCTGAGCAGGTGGTGGAGAGGGTTAAGGCGTACCTGTTATACCAGTTGCTGGAAGGCTTCTGTGCTGGCTAGGGTTCGAGTCTCCTGGTGGGAAAGTGTTCTAAAGTTGTATACTTGACTCTCGTGTTTAGGAGAGTTGTGCCTTAAGTATAGACACTGTGTCTTCCCATATTAACAGGGACTTGATGAAATTAACGTCTAAATGACCCCTCACTTGCTCTAGTGCTCTTGGGAGGTGGTGATCTTTGTGGTATTTAAATACTCCGAAATTAACATCTCTTTTAAGGGTCTGAGCAGGTGGTGGAGAGGGTTAAGGCGTACCTGTTATACCAGTTGCTGGAAGGCTTCTGTGCTGGCTAGGGTTCGGGTCTCCTGGTGGGAAAGTGTTCTAAAGTTGTATACTTGACTCTCGTGTTTAGGAGAGTTGTGCCTTAAGCATAGACACTGTGTCTTCCCATATTAACAGGGACTTGATGAAATTAACATCTAAATGACCCCTCACTTGCTCTAGTGCTCTTGGGAGGTGGTGATCTTTGTGGTATTTAAAAACTCCGAAATTACCATCTCTTTCAAGGGTCTGAGCAGGTGGTGGAGAGGGTTAAGGCGTACCTGTTATACCAGTTGCTGGAAAGCTTCTGTGCTGGCTAGGGTTCGAGTCTCCTGGCGGGAAAGTGTTCTAAAGTTGTATACTTGACTCTCGTGTTTAGGAGAGTTGTGCCATATATATATATATATATATATCTATATATATTATATAATATATATTATATATATTATATATATATATATCGTACCTAGTAGCCAGAACGCACTTCTTGGCCTAGTATGCAAGGCACGATTTGCCTAATAAGCCAAGTTTTCCTGAATTTATAGATTTTTCGAATATTTTTCTTATGAAATGATAAAACTATCCATTTCATTATGTATTAGTTAAGTTCTTTTCATTTGAGTTAAAACTAACGTAGATATACCGAACCTAACCAACTCTAAAATGGTTAACATAAATTGATTGGAATATGTATGTGGATGCTCGGTTAGTGTTACTGTAATTTATATAGGTAACGTTTGAATAACTTAGTTTCCCCTCATTGTCACATTTTTTGTTACTATTTCGCTGTTTACTCTCACTCTCTCTGAATCCCGTGGACTAATTGTGCTCACGTGTGTTTGTTTAAGGTACGGTAACCATAGGCTTTTTACACAATAATTTGCAACTATTTGCAAAGAAACATTTCTAAAGATTATCGAAGTTTCTAATAAGTATTTTTTTCCTAACTTAAAAGTCAATCACACAGTACCTAACCTCAGTCAGAAACACTTTTCTTACTATATCTCGTAACGTCTTTTGCATATATATCCTATCTTAAATAATTAACTATTTTAATTCGTAACTGGCAACCCTCCTCCCCTCCAAAGCTTTCAAGGCCACTAAACATCATTCCTTTCCCTTAACCTCTCTCAAATTATCTCCTGCACCAATGCACAAACTAGGCGGCTTTATTGCTGAGTGGACGTCGCTCTCGACTCGTAATCCTAGCTCATTCGATCCCCCGGTGATGGTACAAACGGAAATCAGCAGAGTTTCTATCATTCTGAAGTCCTCTGTTACCTAGCAGTAAATATGTATCTGGGCGTTAGACAGCTGTTACGGGCTGCTTCCTGGGAGTGTGTGTGTCAGTGTGAGTGTGGAATTTTTTTTTATTAGTTATTAATAATTGATTGATTGACAGTTGAGAGGCGGGCCGAAAGAGCAGAGCTCAACCCTCGCAACTACAACTAGGTGAACACAACTAGATAAATACTAGCCAACCACGATCTCGTACAATCCACTACACACGCAACCCCCCCCCCCCCCAACTCCCTAAATCACTCTACCGAAGTCATTAAAAATTTTAAACAAATCAATTAATACAACAAAAATACTAACTATAAATAAAGGAACCAAATTTGAGACATACAGCGACTCCAGCGTGGTCTAGTCGGAAGAGAACGTGTTCTCATCTGGATAGATTGCGATCGAGCCTGTCGGAACGGGTGTGTAACTGCAGGGCACAAATATTTGTGTGTCCCCTCCTGTAGCTGCCTCTGTTTCGACAGGTTCCCTGGATAGCTGGAATTGACCTGGCCCTTGGAAAGTGGGGAAGGGGTGAAATCCGTTGGGCCCACGGATGGACACCTTGGATCCATGGACCTAGGGCAGGTCTAATCACCTGGGATTCGAACCCACGGTGAGAATAAGGGTGGAGATATGGGAAGGAGGGGGGGAAAGGATGTTTCCTGGAACCAAACCTCACACAAACCAGGACACTCACACACACACCCTCACCCGAACACTCATAAGGGCACTCACACTCACAGACACCCATAGACTGTGATAAGGGAGACCATCTGAGGGGACACAGATGGCCTCGTGGACCCACAGGTATAACCGGACACACTCGCACCCGAACAATCACAGGGGCACTCACACTCACACTCACACGGACACTCACAGGGATAAACACACACACAGACACACATCCATGGACACAAACCGTGATAAGAGAGACCATCTGAGGGGACACAGATGGCTTCCTGGACCCACAGGTCAATATTTAAATATACATATATATATAACATATTTTTAAGAAATAAATATATATTATATATATGTTTATATATATGTCGTACCTAGTAGCCTGAATGCACTTCTCAGCCTACTATGCAAGACCCGATTTGCCTAAAAAGCCAAGTTTTCATGAATTAATTCTTTTTCGGCTACCTAAAATACCTAACCTAACCTAACAAAACTTTCTCGGCTACCTAACCTAACCTAACCTATAAAGATAGGTTAGGTTAGGTTAGGCAGGGTTGTTTAGGTTCGGTTTAGGTTAGGTAGAAATCTACAAAATTTTAACTCCAAATAAAAAAATTGACGTCATACATGAAGAAATGGGTAGCTTTATCATTTCATAAGAAAAAAATTAGAGAAAATATATTATTTCAGGACAACTTGGCTTATTAGGCAAATCGAGCCTTGCATAGTAGGCCGAGTACGACGTTCTGGCAACTAGGTACAACATATATATATATATATATATATATATATGTCGTACCTAATAGCCAGAACGCACTTCTCAGCCTACTATTCAAGGCCCGATTTGCCTAATAAGCCAAGTTTTCATGAATTAATGTTTTTTCGTCTACCTAACCTACCTAACCTAACCTAACCTAGCTTTTTTTGGCTACCTAACCTAACCTTACCTATAAATATAGGTTAGGTTAGGTTAGGTAGGGTTGGTTAGGTTCGGTCATATATCTACGTTAATTTTAACTCCAATAAAAAAAAATTGACCTCATACATAGAGAAAAGGGTTGCTTTATCATTTCATAAGAAAAAAATATAGTAAATATATTAATTCAGGAAAACTTGGCTTATTAGGCAAATCGGGCCTTGAATAGTAGGCTGAGAAGTGAGTTCTGGCTACTAGGTACGACATATATATATATATATATATATATATATATATATATATATATAATATATATATATATGTCGTACCTAATAGCCAGAACGCACTTCTCAGCCTACTATTCAAGGCCCGATTTGCCTAATAGGCCAAGTTTTCATGAATTAATGTTTTTTCGTCTACCTAACCTACCTAACCTAACCTAACCTAGCTTTTTTGGCTACCTAACCTAACCTTACCTATAAATATAGGTTAGGTTAGGTTAGGTAGGGTTGGTTAGGTTCGGTCATATATCTACGTTAATTTAAACTCCAATAAAAAAAAATTGACCTCATACATAGAGAAAAGGGCAGCTTTATCATTTCATAAGAAAAAAATTATAGTAAATATATTAATTCAGGAAAACTTGGCTTATTAGGCAAATCGGGCCTTGAATAGTAGGCTGAGAAGTGAGTTCTGGCTACTAGGTACGACATATATATATATATATATATGTCGTACCTAGTAGCCAGAACTCACTTCTCAGCCTACTATTCAAGGCCCGATTTGCCTAATAAGCCAAGTTTTCCTGAATTAATATATTTACTATAATTTTTTTCTTATGACATGATAAAGCAACCCTTTTCTCTATGTATGAGGTCAATTTTTTTTTATTGGAGTTAAAAGTAACGTAGATATATGACCGAACCTAACCAACCCTACCTAACCTAACCTAACCTATATTTATAGGTAAGGTTAGGTTAGGTAGCCAAAAAAAGCTAGGTTAGGTTAGGTTAGGTTGGTTAGGTAGACGAAAAAACATTAATTCATGAAAACTTGGCTTATTAGGCAAATCGGGCCTTGAATACTAGCCTGAGAAGTGCGTTCTGGCTATTAGGTACGACATATATATATATATATATATATATATATATATATATGTCGTACCTAATAGCCAGAACGCACTTCTCAGCCTACTATTCAAGGCCCGATTTGCCTAATAAGCCAAGTTTTCATGAATTAATGTTTTTTCGTCTACCTAACCTACCTAACCTAACCTAACCTAGCTTTTTTTGGCTACCTAACCTAACCTTACCTATAAATATAGGTTAGGTTAGGTTAGGTAGGGTTGGTTAGGTTCGGTCATATATCTACGTTAATTTTAACTCCAATAAAAAAAAATTGACCTCATACATAGAGAAAAGGGTTGCTTTATCATTTCATAAGAAAAAAATTATAGTAAATATATTAATTCAGGAAAACTTGGCTTATTAGGCAAATCGGGCCTTGAATAGTAGGCTGAAAAGTGAGTTCTGGCTACTAGGTACGACATATATATATATATATATATATATATATATATATATATATAATATATATAATATATATATATATGTCGTACCTAGTAGCCAGAACGCACTTCTCAGCCTACTATGCAAGGCCCGATTTGCCTAATAAGCCAAGTTTTCATGAATTATTTGTTTTTCGACTACCTAACCACCCTAACCTAACCTAACCTAACTTTTTCGGCTTCCTAACCGAACCTAACCTATAAAGATAGGTTAGGTTAGGTTAGGTAGGGTTGGTTAGGTTCGGTCATATATCTACGTTAATTTTAACTCTAATAAAAAAAAATTGACCTCATACATAATGAAATGGGTAGCTTTATAATTTCATAAGAAAAAAATTAGAGAAAATATATTAATTCAGGAAAACTTGGCTTATTAGGCAAAACGGGCCTTGCATAGTAGGCTGAGAAGTGCGTTCTGGCTACTAAGTACGACATATATATATATATATATATATATATATATATGTCGTACCTAGTAGCCAGAACGCACTTCTCAGCCTACTATGCAAGGCCTGATTTGCCTAATAAGCCAAGTTTTCATGAATTAATTGTTTTTCGACTACCTAACCTACCTAACCTAACCTAACCTACCTTTTTCGGCCACCTAACGTAACCTAACCTACAAAGATAGGTTAGGTTAGGTTAGGTAGGGTTGGTTAGGTTCGGTCATATATCTACGTTAATTTTAACTCCAATAAAATAAAATTGATCTCATACATAATGAAATGGGTAGCTTTATCATTTCATAAGAAAAAAATTTGAGAAAATATATTAATTCAGGAAAACTTGGCTTATTAGGCAAATCGGGCCTTGCATAGTAGGCCGAGAAGTGCATTCTGGCTACTAGGTACGACATATATATATATATAATATATATATATATATATATATATATATATATATATATATATGTCGTACCTAGTAGCCAGAACGCACTTCTCAGCCTACTATGCAAGGCCCGATTTGCCTAATAAGCAAAGTTTTCAAGAATTAATTGTTTTTCGACTACCTAACCTACCTAACCTAACCTAACCTAACTTTTTCGGCTACCTAACCAAACCTAACCTATAAAGATAGGTTAGGTTAGGTTAGGTAGGGTTGGTTAGGTTCGGTCATATATCTACGTTAATTTTAACTCCAATAAAAAAATTGACCT
>NW_027189134.1:439242-444242 GCF_040958095.1 Procambarus clarkii
CACAAATATTTGTGTGTCCCCTCCTGTAGCTGCCTCTGTTTCGACAGGATTCCTGGATAGCTGGAATTGACCTGGCCCTTGGAAAGTGGGGAAGGGGTGAAATCCGTTGGGCCCACGGATGGACACCTTGGATCCATGGACCTAGGGCAGGTCTAATCACCTGGGATTCGAACCCACGGTGGGAAAAAGGGTGGAGATATGGGAAGGAGGGGGGAAAGGATGTTTCCTGGAACCAAACCTCACACAAACCAGGACACTCACACACACACCCTCACCCGAACACTCATAAGGGCACTCACACTCACAGACACCCATAGACTGTGATAAGGGAGACCATCTGAGGGGACACAGATGGCCTCGTGGACCCACAGGTATAACCGGACACACTCGCACCCGAACAATCACAGGGGCACTCACACTCACACTCACACGGACACTCACAGGGATAAACACACACACAGACACACATCCATAGACACAAACTGTGATAAGAGAGACCATCTGAGGGGCACAGATGGCCTCCTGGACCCACAGGTCAATATTTAAATATACATATATATATAACATATTTTTAAGAAATAATATATATATATATATATATATGTTTATATATATGTCGTACCTAGTAGCCTGAATGCACTTCTTAGCCTACTATGCAAGACCCGATTTGCCTAAAAAGCCAAGTTTTCATGAATTAATTCTTTTCGGCTACCTAAAATACCTAACCTAACCTAACATAACTTTCTCGGCTACCTAACCTAACCTAACCTAACCTATAAAGATAGGTTAGGTTAGGTTAGGCAGGGTTGTTTAGGTTCGGTTTAGATTAGGTAGAAATCTACAAAATTTTAACTCCAATTAAAAAAATTGACCTCATACATTAAGAAATGTATTAAGCTTTATCATTTCATAAGAAAAAAATTAGAGAAAATATTAATTCAGGACAACTTGGCTTATTAAGCAAATCGAGCCTTGCATAGTAGGCCGAGTACGACGTTCTGGCAACTAGGTACAACATATATATATATATATTATATATATATATATATTATATATAATATATATATATATATATATATATATATATATATATATTATATATTTATATATATATATATATATATATTATATATATATATATATATATATATATATGTATGTATATATATATATATATATATATATATGTATATATATATATATATATATATATATATTATATATATATATATATATATATAGTAGCCAGAACGCACTTCTTGGCCTAGTATGCAAGGCACGATTTGCCTAATAAGCCAAGTTTTCCTGAATTTATAGATTTTCGAATATTTTTCTTATGAAATGATAAAACTATCCATTTCATTATGTATGAGTTAAGTTCTTTTCATTTGAGTTAAAACTAACGTAGATATATAACCGAACCTAACCAACTCTAAAATGGTTAACATAAATTGATTGGAATATGTATGTGGATGCTCGGTTAGTGTTACTGTAATTTATATAGGTAACGTTTGGATAACTTAGTTTCCCCTCATTGTCACATTTTTTGTTACTATTTCGCTGATCACTCTCACTCTCTCTGAATCCCGTGGACTAATTGTGCTCACGTGTGTTTGTTTAAGGTACGGTAACCATAGGCTTTTTACACAATAATTTGCAACTATTTGCAAGGAAACATTTCTAAAGATTATCGAAGTTTCTAATAAGTATTTTTTTTCCTAACTTACAAGTCAATCACACAGTACCTAACCTCAGTCAGAAACACTTTTCTTACTATATCTCGCAACGTCTTTGCATATATATTCTATCTTAAATAATTAACTACTTTAATTCGTAACTGGCAACCCACCTCCCCTCCAAAGCTTTCAAGGCCACCAACATCATTCCTTTCCCTTAACCTCTCTCAAATTATCTCCTGCACCAATGCACAAACTAGGCGGCTTTTATTGCTGAGTGGACGTCGCTCTCGACTCGTAATCCTAGCTCATTCGATCCCCGGTGATGGTACAAACGGAAATCAGCAGAGTTTCTATCATTCTGACGTCCTCTTTTACCTAGCAGCAAATATGTATCTGGGCGTTAAACAGCTGTTACGGGCTGCTTCCTGGGAGTGTGTGTGTCAGTGTGAGTGTGGAATTTTTTTTTATAGTTATTAATAATTGATTGATTAACAGTTGAGATGCGGGCCGAAAGAGCAGAGCTCAACCCTCGCAACTACAACTAGGTGAACACAACTAGATAAATACTAGCCAACCACGATCTCGTACAATCCACTACACACGCAACCCCCCCCCCCCAACTCCCTAAATCACTCTACCGAAGTCATTAAAAATTTTAAACAAATCAATTAATACAACAAAAATACTAACTATAAATAAAGGAACCAAATTTGAGACATACAGCGACTCCAGCGTGTCTAGTCGGAAGAGAACGTGTTCTCATCTGGATAGATTGCGATCGAGCCTGTCGGAACGGGTGTGTAACTGCAGGGCACAAATATTTGTGTGTCCCCTCCTGTAGCTGCCTCTGTTTCGACAGGTTTCCCTGGATAGCTGGAATTGACCTGGCCCTTGGAAAGTGGGGAAGGGGTGAAATCCGTTGGGCCCACGGACCTTGGATCCATGGACCTAGGGCAGGTCTAATCACCTGGGATTCGAACCCACGGTGGGAATAAGGGTGGAGATATGGGAAGGGGGGGGGGAAGGATGTTTCCTGGAACCAAACCTCACACAAACCAGGACACTCACACACACACCACTCACCCGAACACTCATAAGGGCACTCACACTCACAGACACCCATAGACTGTGATAAGGGAGACCATCTGAGGGACACAGATGGCCTCGTGGACCCACAGGTATAACCGGACACACTCGCACCCGGACAATCACAGGGGCACTCACACTCACACCTCAACGGACACTCACAGGGATAAACACACACAGACACACATCCATAGACACAAACTGTGATAAGAGAGACCATTTGAGGGGACACAGATGGCCTCCTGGACCCACAGGTCCAGGAGGCCTTAATATTAATATATTATTAATATATATATATATATATATATATATATAATATATATATATATATATATATATATATATATATATATATATATATATATATATATATATATATATATATATATATATATATATATATATATATATATATATATATATATATATATATATATATATATATTAATATTAATATTAAGGCCTCCTGGACCTGTGGGTCCAGGAGGCCATCTGTGTCCCCTCAAATGGTCTCTCTTATCACAGTTTGTGTCTATGGATGTGTGTCTGTGTGTGTGTTTATCCCTGTGAGTGTCCGTGTGAGTGTGAGTGTGAGTGCCCCTGTGATTGTCCGGGTGCGAGTGTGTCCGGTTATACCTGTGGGTCCACGAGGCCATCTGTGTCCCCTCAGATGGTCTCCCTTATCACAGTCTATGGGTGTCTGTGAGTGTGAGTGCCCTTATGAGTGTTCGGGTGAGGGTGTGTGTGTGAGTGTCCTGGTTTGTGTGAGGTTTGGTTCCAGGAAACATCCTTCCCCCCCCCCCTTCCCATATCTCCACCCTTATTCCCACCGTGGGTTCGAATCCCAGGTGATTAGACCTGCCCTAGGTCCATGGATCCAAGGTCCGTGGGCCCAACGGATTTCACCCCTTCCCCACTTTCCAAGGGCCAGGTCAATTCCAGCTATCCAGGGAACCTGTCGAAACAGAGGCAGCTACAGGAGGGGACACACAAATATTTGTGCCCTGCAGTTACACACCCGTTCCGACAGGCTCGATCGCAATCTATCCAGATGAGAACACGTTCTCTTCCGACTAGACCACGCTGGAGTCGCTGTATGTCTCAAATTTGGTTCCTTTATTTATAGTTAGTATTTTTGTTGTATTAATTGATTTGTTTAAAATTTTTAATGACTTCGGTAGAGTGATTTAGGGAGTTGGGGGGGGGGGTTGCGTGTGTAGTGGATTGTACGAGATCGTGGTTGGCTAGTATTTATCTAGTTGTGTTCACCTAGTTGTAGTTGCGAGGGTTGAGCTCTGCTCTTTCGGCCCGCATCTCAACTGTTAATCAATCAATTATTAATAACTAATAAAAAAAAATTCCACACTCACACTGACACACACACTCCCAGGAAGCAGCCCGTAACAGCTGTTTAACGCCCAGATACATATTTGCTGCTAGGTAAAAGAGGACGTCAGAATGATAGAAACTCTGCTGATTTCCGTTTGTACCATCACCGGGGGATCGAATGAGCTAGGATTACGAGTCGAGAGCGACGTCCACTCAGCAATAAAGCCGCCTAGTTTGTGCATTGGTGCAGGAGATAATTTGAGAGAGGTTAAGGGAAAGGAATGATGTTTGGTGGCCTTGAAAGCTTTGGAGGGGAGGTGGGTTGCCAGTTACGAATTAAAGTAGTTAATTATTTAAGATAGAATATATATGCAAAGACGTTGCGAGATATAGTAAGAAAAGTGTTTCTGACTGAGGTTAGGTACTGTGTGATTGACTTGTAAGTTAGGAAAAAAAATACTTATTAGAAACTTCGATAATCTTTAGAAATGTTTCCTTGCAAATAGTTGCAAATTATTGTGTAAAAAGCCTATGGTTACCGTACCTTAAACAAACACACGTGAGCACAATTAGTCCACGGGATTCAGAGAGAGTGAGAGTGATCAGCGAAATAGTAACAAAAAATGTGACAATGAGGGGAAACTAAGTTATCCAAACGTTACCTATATAAATTACAGTAACACTAACCGAGCATCCACATACATATTCCAATCAATTTATGTTAACCATTTTAGAGTTGGTTAGGTTCGGTTATATATCTACGTTAGTTTTAACTCAAATGAAAAGAACTTAACTCATACATAATGAAATGGATAGTTTTATCATTTCATAAGAAAAATATTCGAAAAATCTATAAATTCAGGAAAACTTGGCTTATTAGGCAAATCGTGCCTTGCATACTAGGCC
>NW_027189134.1:454242-459242 GCF_040958095.1 Procambarus clarkii
TCCAAGGTGTCCATCCGTGGGCCCAACGGATTTCACCCCTTCCCCACTTTCCAAGGGCCAGGTCAATTCCAGCTATCCAGGGAACCTGTCGAAACAGAGGCAGCTACAGGAGGGGACACACAATATTTGTGCCCTGCAGTTACACACCCGTTCCGACAGGCTCGATCGCAATCTATCCAGATGAGAACACGTTCTCTTCCGACTAGACCACGCTGGAGTCGCTGTATGTCTCAAATTTGGTTCCTTTATTTATAGTTAGTATTTTTGTTGTATTAATTGATTTGTTTAAAATTTTTAATGACTTCGGTAGAGTGATTTAGGGAGTTGGGGGGGGGGGGGTTGCGTGTGTAGTGGATTGTACGAGATCGTGGTTGGCTAGTATTTATCTAGTTGTGTTCACCTAGTTGTAGTTGCGAGGGTTGAGCTCTGCTCTTTCGGCCCGCCTCTCAACTGTCAATCAATCAATTATTAATAACTAATAAAAAAAAATTCCACACTCACACTGACACACACACTCCCAGGAAGCAGCCCGTAACAGCTGTCTAACGCCCAGATACATATTTACTGCTAGGTAACAGAGGACTTCAGAATGATAGAAACTCTGCTGATTTCCGTTTGTACCATCACCGGGGATCGAATGAGCTAGGATTACGAGTCGAGAGCGACGTCCACTCAGCAATAAAGCCGCCTAGTTTGTGCATTGGTGCAGGAGATAATTTGAGAGAGGTTAAGGGAAAGGAATGATGTTTAGTGGCCTTGAAAGCTTTGGAGGGGAGGAGGGTTGCCAGTTACGAATTAAAATAGTTAATTATTTAAGATAGGATATATATGCAAAAGACGTTACGAGATATAGTAAGAAAAGTGTTTCTGACTGAGGTTAGGTACTGTGTGATTGACTTTTAAGTTAGGAAAAAAATACTTATTAGAAACTTCGATAATCTTTAGAAATGTTCTTTGCAAATAGTTGCAAATTATTGTGTAAAAAGCCTATGGTTACCGTACCTTAAACAAACACACGTGAGCACAATTAGTCCACGGGATTCAGAGAGAGTGAGAGTAAACAGCGAAATAGTAACAAAAAATGTGACAATGAGGGAAACTAAGTTATTCAAACGTTACCTATATAAATTACAGTAACACTAACCGAGCATCCACATACATATTCCAATCAATTTATGTTAACCATTTTAGAGTTGGTTAGGTTCGGTTATATATCTACGTTAGTTTTAACTCAAATGAAAAGAACTTAACTAATACATAATGAAATGGATAGTTTTATCATTTCATAAGAAAAATATTCGAAAAATCTATAAATTCAGGAAAACTTGGCTTATTAGGCAAATCGTGCCTTGCATACTAGGCCAAGAAGTGCGTTCTGGCTACTAGGTACGATATCTATATATATATATATATATATATATATATATATATATATATATATATATATATATATATATATGGCACAACTCTCCTAAACACGAGAGTCAAGTATACAACTTTAGAACACTTTCCCGCCAGGAGACTCGAACCCTAGCCAGCACAGAAGCTTTCCAGCAACTGGTATAACAGGTACGCCTTAACCCTCTCCACCACCTGCTCAGACCCTTGAAGAGATGGTAATTTCGGAGTTTTAAATACCACAAAGATCACCACCTCCCAAGAGCACTAGAGCAAGTGAGGGGTCATTTAGATGTTAATTTCATCAAGTCCCTGTTAATATGGGAAGACACAGTGTCTATGCTTAAGGCACAACTCTCCTAAACACGAGAGTCAAGTATACAACTTTAGAACACTTTCCCACCAGGAGACCCGAACCCTAGCCAGCACAGAAGCCTTCCAGCAACTGGTATAACAGGTACGCCTTAACCCTCTCCACCACCTGCTCAGACCCTTAAAAGAGATGTTAATTTCGGAGTATTTAAATACCACAAAGATCACCACCTCCCAAGAGCACTAGAGCAAGTGAGGGGTCATTTAGACGTTAATTTCATCAAGTCCCTGTTAATATGGGAAGACACAGTGTCTATACTTAAGGCACAACTCTCCTAAACACGAGAGTCAAGTATACAACTTTAGAACACTTTCCCACCAGGAGACTCGAACCCTAGCCAGCACAGAAGCCTTCCAGCAACTGGTATAACAGGTACGCCTTAACCCTCTCCACCACCTGCTCAGACCCTTAAAAGAGATGGTAATTTCGGAGTATTTAAATACCACAAAGATCACCACCTCCCAAGAGCACTAGAGCAAGTGAGGGTCATTTAGACGTTAATTTCATCAAGTCCCTGTTAATATGGGAAGACACAGTGTCTATGCTTAAGGCACAACTCTCCTAAACACGAGAGTCAAGTATACAACTTTAGAACACTTTCCCACCAGGAGACTCGAACCCTAGCCAGCACAGAAGCCTTCCAGCAACTGGTATAACAGGTACGCCTTAACCCTCTCCACCACCTGCTCAGACCCTTAAAAGAGATGGTAATTTCGGAGTATTTAAATACCACAAAGATCACCACCTCCCAAGAGCACTAGAGCAAGTGAGGGGTCATTTAGACGTTAATTTCATCAAGTCCCTGTTAATATGGAAGACACAGTGTCTATGCTTAAGGCAGAACTCTCCTAAACACGAGAGTCAAGTATACAACTTTAGAACACTTTCCCACCAGAGACACGAACCCTAGCCAGCACAGAAGCCTTCCAGCAACTGGTATAACAGGTACGCCTTAACCCTCTCCACCACCTGCTCAGACCCTTAAAAGAGATGGTAATTTCGGAGTATTTAAATACCACGAAGATCACCACCTCCCAAGAGCACTAGAGCAAGTGAAATTAACGTCTAAATGACCCCTCACTTGCTCTAGTGCTCTTGGGAGGTGGTGATCTTTGTGGTATTTAAATACTCCGAAATTACCATATCTTTTAAGGGTCTGAGCAGGTGGTGGAGGGTTAAGGCGTACCTGTTATACCAGTTGCTGGAAGGCTTCTGTGCTGGCTAGGGTTCGAGTCTCCTGGTGGGAAAGTGTTCTAAAGTTGTATACTTGACTCTCGTGTTTAGGAGAGTTGTGCCTTAAGCATAGACACTGTGTCTTCCCATATTAACAGGGACTTGATGAAATTAACGTCTAAATGACCCCTCACTTGCTCTAGTGCTCTTGGGAGGTGGTGATCTTTGTGGTATTTAAATACTCCGAAATTACCATCTCTTTTAAGGGTCTGAGCAGGTGGTGGAGAGGGTTAAGGCGTACCTGTTATACCAGTTGCTGGAAGGCTTCTGTGCTGGCTAGGGTTCGAGTCTCCTGGTGGGAAAGTGTTCTAAAGTTGTATACTTGACTCTCGTGTTTAGGAGAGTTGTGCCTTAAGCATAGACACTGTGTCTTCCCATATTAACAGGGACTTGATGAAATTAACGTCTAAATGACCCCTCACTTGCTCTAGTGCTCTTGGGAGGTGGTGATCTTTGTGGTATTTAAATACTCCGAAATTACCATCTCTTTTAAGGGTCTGAGCAGGTGGTGGCGAGGGTTAAGGCGTACCTGTTATACCAGTTGCTGGAAGGCTTCTGTGCTGGCTAGGTTCGAGTCTCCTGTTGGGAAAGTGTTCTAAAGTTGTATACTTGACTCTCGTGTTTAGGAGAGTTGTGCCTTAAGCATAGACACTGTGTCTTCCCATATTAACATGGACTTGATGAAATTACGTCTAAATGACCCCTCACTTGCTCTAGTGCTCTTGGGAGGTGGTGATCTTTGTGGTATTTAAATACTCCGAAATTACCATCTCTTTTAAGGGTCTGAGCAGGTGGTGGAGAGGGTTAAGGCGTACCTGTTATACCAGTTGCTGGAAGGCTTCTGTGCTGGCTAGGGTTCGAGTCTCCTGGTGGAAAGTGTTCTAAAGTTGTATACTTGACTCTCGTGTTTAGGAGAGTTGTGCCTTAAGCATAGACACTGTGTCTTCCCATATTAACAGGGACTTGATGAAATTAACGTCTAAATGACCCCTCACTTGCTCTAGTGCTCTTGGGAGGTGGTGATCTTTGTGGTATTTAAATACTCCGAAATTACCATCTCTTTTAAGGGTTAAGGGTAATAAGCCAAGTTGTCCTGAATTAATATATTTTCTCTAATTTTTTCTTATGAAATGATAAAGCAACCCATTTCTTAATGTATGAGGTCAATTTTTTTAATTGGAGTTAAAATTTTGTAGATTTCTACCTAACCTAAACCGAACCTAAACAACCCTGCCTAACCTAACCTAACCTATCTTTATAGGTTAGGTTAGGTTAGGTAGCCGAGAAAGTTATGTTAGGTTAGGTTAGGTATTTTAGGTAGCCGAAAAAGAATTATTTCATGAAAACTTGGCTTTTTAGGCAAATCGGGTCTTGCATAGTAGGCTGAGAAGTGCATTCTGGCTACTAGGTACGACACATATATAAACATATATATATATTATATTTATTTCTTAAAAATATGTTATATATATATGTATATTTAAATATTGACCTGTGGGTCCAGGAGGCCATCTGTGTCCCCTCAGATGGTCTCTCTTATCACAGTTAATGTCTATGGATGTGTGTCTGTGTGTGTGTTTATCCCTGTGAGTGTCCGTGTGAGTGTGAGTGCCCCTGTGATTGTCCGGGTGCGAGTGTGTCCGGTTATACCTGTGGGTCCACGAGGCCATCTGTGTCCCCTCAGATGGTCTCCCTTATCACAGTCTATGGGTGTCTGTGAGTGTGAGTGCCCTTATGAGTGTTCGGGTGAGGGTGTGTGTGTGAGTGTCCTGGTTTGTGTGAGGTTTGGTTCCAGGAAACATCCTTTCCCCCCCCTCCTTCCCATATCTCCACCCTTATTCCCACCGTGGGTTCGAATCCCAGGTGATTAGACCTGCCCTAGGTCCATGGATCCAAGGTGTCCATCCGTGGGCCCAACGGATTTCACCCCTTCCCCACTTTCCAAGGGCCAGGTCAATTCCAGCTATACAGGGAACCTGTCGAAACAGAGGCAGCT
>NW_027189134.1:464242-482988 GCF_040958095.1 Procambarus clarkii
CTTGGCTTATTAGGCAAATCGTGCCTTGCATACTAGGCCAAGAAGTGCGTTCTGGCTACTAGGTACGATATGGTACGACTAGGTAACAGCTGTCTAACACCAGATACATATTCTGCTAGGTAACAGAGGACGTCAGAATGATAGAAACTCTGCTGATTTCCGTTTGTACCATCACCGGGGGTACGAATGAGCTAGGATTACGAGTCGAGAGCGACGTCCACTCAGCAATAAAGTCGCCTAGTTTGTGCATTGGTGCAGAAGATAATTTGAGAGAGGTTAAGGGAAAGGAATGATGTTTGGTGGCCTTGAAAGCTTTGGAGGGGAGGGGGGTTGCCAGTTACGAATTAAAATAGTTAATTATTTAAGATAGGATATATATGCAAAAGACGTTGCGAGATATAGTAAGAAAAGTGTTTCTGACTGAGGTTAGGTACTGTGTGATTGACTTGTAAGTTAGGAAAAAAAATACTTATTAGAAACTTCGATAATCTTTAGAAATGTTTCTTTGCAAATAGTTGCAAATTATTGTGTAAAAAGCCTATGGTTACCGTACCTTAAACAACACACGTGAGCACAATTAGTCCACGGGATTCAGAGAGAGTGAGAGTGAACAGCGAAATAGTAATAAAAAATGTGACAATGAGGGGAAACTAAGTTATTCAAACGTTACCTATATAAATTACAGTAACACTAACCGAGCATCCACATACATATTCCAATCAATTTATGTTAACCATTTTAGAGTTGGTTAGGTTCGGTTATATATCTACTTTAGTTTTAACTCAAATGAAAAGAACTTAACTCATACATAATGAAATGGATAGTTTTATCATTTCATAAGAAAATATTCGAAAAATCTATAAATTCATGAAAACTTGGCTTATTAGGCAAATCGTGCCTTGCATACTAGGCCAAGAAGTGCGTTCTGGCTACTAGGTACGATATATATATATATATATATATATATATATATATATATATATATATATATATATATATATATATATATATATATATATATATATATATATATATATATATATATATATATATATATATATATATATATATATATATATATATGTCGTACCTAGTAGCCAGAACTCACTTTTTGGCCTACTATTCAAGGCCCGATTTGCCTAATAAGCCAAGTTTTCATGAATTAATTGTTTTTCGACTACCTAACCTACCTAACCTAACCTAACCTAACTTTTTCGGCTACCTAACCAAACCTAACCTATAAAGATAGGTTAGGTTAGGTTAGGTAGGGTTGGTTAGGTTCGGTCATATATCTACGTTAATTTTAACTCCAATAAAAAAAAATTGACCTCATACATAATGAAAAGGGTAGCTTTATCATTTCATAAGAAAAAAAATTAGAAAAATATATTATTCAGGAAAACTTGGCTTATTAGGCAAATCGGGCCTTGAATAGTAGGCCAAAAAGTGAGTTCTGGCTACTAGGTACGATATATATATATATATATATAATATATATATATATATATATATATATATATATATATATATGTTGTACCTAGTTGCCAGAACGTCGTACTCGGCCTACTATGCAAGGCTCGATTTGCCTAATAAGCCAAGTTGTCCTGAAATAATATATTTTCTCTAATTTTTTTCTTATGAAATGATAAAGCTACCCATTTCTTAATGTATGACGTCAATTTTTTTATTTGGAGTTAAAATTTTGTAGATTTCTACCTAACCTAAACCGAACCTAAACAACCCTGCCTCACCTAACCTAACCTATCTTTATAGGTTAGGTTAGGTTAGGTAGCCGAGAAAGTTTTCTTAGGTTAGGTTAGGTATTTTAGGTAGCCGAAAAAGAATTAATTCATGAAAACTTGGCTTTTTAGGCAAATCGGGTCTTGCATAGTAGGCTGAGAAGTGCATTCTGGCTACTAGGTACGACATATATATAAACATATATATATATATATTTATTTCTTAAAAATATGTTATATATATATGTATATTTAAATATTGACCTGTGGGTAAAGGAGGCCATCTGTGTCCCCTCAGATGGTCTCTCTTATCAGAGTTTGTGTCTATGGATGTGTGTCTGTGTGTGTGTTTATCCCTGTGAGTGTCCGCGTGAGTGTGAGTGTGAGTGCCCCTGTGATTGTCCGGGTGCGAGTGTGTCCGGTTATACCTGTGGGTCCACGAGGCTATCTGTGTCCCCTCAGATGGTCTCCCTTATCACAGTCTATGGGTGTCTGTAAGTGTGAGTGCCCTTATGAGTGTTCGGGTGGGGGTGGGGGTGTGAGTGTCCTGGTTTGTGTGAGGTTTGGTTCCAGGAAACATCCTTTCCCCCCCTCCTTCCCATATCTCCACCCTTATTTCCACCGTGGGTTCGAATCCCAGGTGATTAGACCTGCCCTAGGTCCATGGATCCAAGGTGTCCATCCGTGGGCCCAACGGATTTCACCCCTTCCCCACTCTCCAAGGGCCAGGTCAATTCCAGCTATCCAGGGAACCTGTCGAAAAAGAGGCAGCTACAGGAGGGGACACACAAATATTTGTGCCCTGCAGTTACACACCCGTTCCGACAGGCTCGATCGCAATCTATCCAGATGAGAACACGTTCTCTTCCGACTAGACCACGCTGGAGTCGCTGTATGTCTCAAATTTGGTTCCTTTATTTATAGTTAGTATTTTTGTTGTATTAATTGATTTGTTTAAAATTTTTAATGACTTCGGTAGAGTGATTTAGGGAGTTGGGGGGGGGGGGGGTTGCGTGTGTAGTGGATTGTACGAGATCGTGGTTGGCTAGTATTTATCTAGTTGTGTTCACCTAGTTGTAGTTGCGAGGGTTGAGCTCTGCTCTTTCGGCCCGCCAGACAACTGTCAATCAATCAATTATTAATAACTAATAAAAAAAATTCCACACTCACACTGACACACACACTCCCAGGAAGCAGCCCGTAACAGCTGTCTAACGCCCAGATACATATTTACTGCTAGGTAACAGAGGACTTCAGAATGATAGAAACTCTGCTGATTTCCGTTTGTACCATCACCGGGGGATCGAATGAGCTAGGATTACGAGTCGAGAGCGACGTCCACTCAGCAATAAAGCCGCCTAGTTTGTGCATTGGTGCAGGAGATAATTTGAGAGAGGTTAAGGAAAGGAATGATGTTTAGTGGCCTTGAAAGCTTTGGAGGGGAGGAGGGTTGCCAGTTACGAATTAAAATAGTTAATTATTTAAGATAGGATATATATGCAAAAGACGTTGCGAGATATAGTAAGAAAAGTGTTTCTGACTGAGGTTAGGTACTGTGTGATTGACTTGTAAGTTAGGAAAAAAAATACTTATTAGAAACTTCGATAATCTTTAGAAATGTTTCTTTGCAAATAGTTGCAAATTATTGTGTAAAAAGCCTATGGTTACCGTACCTTAAACAAACACACGTGAGCACAATTAGTCCACGGGATTCAGAGAGAGTGAGAGTGAACAGCGAAATAGTAACAAAAAATGTGACAATGAGGGGAAACTAAGTTATTCAAACGTTACCTATATAAATTACAGTAACACTAACCGAGCATCCACATACATATTCCAATCAATTTATGTTAACCATTTTAGAGTTGGTTAGGTTCGGTTATATATCTACGTTAGTTTTAACTCAAATGAAAAGAACTTAACTCATACATAATGAAATGGATAGTTTTATCATTTCATAAGAAAAATATTCGAAAAATCTATAAATTCAGGAAAACTTGGCTTATTAGGCAAATCGTGCCTTGCATACTAGGCCAAGAAGTGCGTTCTGGCTACTAGGTACGATATGGTACGACTAGGTAACAGCTGTCTAACACCTAGATACATATTTACTGCTAGGTAACAGAGGACGTCAGAATGATAGAAACTCTGCTGATTTCCGTTTGTACCATCACCGGGGGTACGAATGAGCTAGGATTACGAGTCGAGAGCGACGTCCACTCAGCAATAAAGTCGCCTAGTTTGTGCATTGGTGCAGAAGATAATTTGAGAGAGGTTAAGGGAAAGGAATGATGTTTGGTGGCCTTGAAAGCTTTGGAGGGGAGGGGGGGTTGCCAGTTACGAATTAAAATAGTTAATTATTTAAGATAGGATATATATGCAAAAGACGTTGCGAGATATAGTAAGAAAAGTGTTTCTGACTGAGGTTAGGTACTGTGTGATTGACTTGTAAGTTAGGAAAAAAATACTTATTAGAAACTTCGATAATCTTTAGAAATGTTTCTTTGCAAATAGTTGCAAATTATTGTGTAAAAAGCCTATGGTTACCGTACCTTAAACAAACACACGTGAGCACAATTAGTCCACGGGATTCAGAGAGAGTGAGAGTGAACAGCGAAATAGTAACAAAAAATGTGACAATGAGGGGAAACTAAGTTATTCAAACGTTACCTATATAAATTACAGTAACACTAACCGAGCATCCACATACATATTCCCATCAATTTATGTTAACCATTTTAGAGTTGGTTAGGTTCGGTTATATATCTACTTTAGTTTTAACTCAAATGAAAAGAACTTAACTCATACATAATGAAATGGATAGTTTTATCATTTCATAAGAAAAATATTCGAAAAATCTATAAATTCATGAAAACTTGGCTTATTAGGCAAATCGTGCCTTGCATACTAGGCCAAGAAGTGCGTTCTGGCTACTAGGTACGATATATATATATATATATATATATATATATATATATATATATATATATATATATATATATATATATATATATATATATATATATATATATATATATATGTCGTACCTAGTAGCCAGAACTCACTTTTGGCCTACTATTCAAGGCCCGATTTGCCTAATAAGCCAAGTTTTCATGAATTAATTGTTTTTCGACTACCTAACCTACCTAACCTAACCTAACCTAACTTTTTCGGCTACCTAACCAAACCTAACCTATAAAGATAGGTTAGGTTAGGTTAGGTAGGGTTGGTTAGGTTCGGTCATATATCTACGTTAATTTTAACTCCAATAAAAAAAATTGACCTCATACATAATGAAAAGGGTAGCTTTATCATTTCATAAGAAAAAAAATTAGAAAAATATATTAATTCAGGAAAACTTGGCTTATTAGGCAAATCGGGCCTTGAATAGTAGGCCAAAAAGTGAGTTCTGGCTACTAGGTACGACATATATATATATATATATATATATATATATATATATATATATATATATATATATATATATATATATATATGTTGTACCTAGTTGCCAGAACGTCGTACTCGGCCTACTATGCAAGGCTCGATTTGCCTAATAAGCCAAGTTGTCCTGAAATAATATATTTTCTCTAATTTTTTTCTTATGAAATGATAAAGCTACCCATTTCTTAATGTATGACGTCAATTTTTTTATTTGGAGTTAAAATTTTGTAGATTTCTACCTAACCTAAACCGAACCTAAACAACCCTGCCTAACCTAACCTAACCTATCTTATAGGTTAGGTTAGGTTAGGTAGCCGAGAAAGTTTTCTTAGGTTAGGTTAGGTATTTTAGGTAGCCGAAAAATAATTAATTCATGAAAACTTGGCTTTTTAGGCAAATCGGGTCTTGCATAGTAGGCTGAGAAGTGCATTCTGGCTACTAGGTACGACATATATATAAACATATATATATATATTTATTTCTTAAAAATATGTTATATATATATGTATATTTAAATATTGACCTGTGGGTAAAGGAGGCCATCTGTGTCCCCTCAGATGGTCTCTCTTATCAGAGTTTGTGTCTATGGATGTGTGTCTGTGTGTGTGTTTATCCCTGTGAGTGTCCGCGTGAGTGTGAGTGTGAGTGCCCCTGTGATTGTCCGGGTGCGAGTGTGTCCGGTTATACCTGTGGGTCCACGAGGCTATCTGTGTCCCCTCAGATGGTCTCCCTTATCACAGTCTATGGGTGTCTGTAAGTGTGAGTGCCCTTATGAGTGTTCGGGTGGGGGTGGGGGTGTGAGTGTCCTGGTTTGTGTGAGGTTTGGTTCCAGGAAACATCCTTTCCCCCCCTCCTTCCCATATCTCCACCCTTATTTCCACCGTGGGTTCGAATCCCAGGTGATTAGACCTGCCCTAGGTCCATGGATCCAAGGTGTCCATCCGTGGGCCCAACGGATTTCACCCCTTCCCCACTCTCCAAGGGCCAGGTCAATTCCAGCTATCCAGGGAACCTGTCGAAAAAGAGGCAGCTACAGGAGGGGACACACAAATATTTGTGCCCTGCAGTTACACACCCGTTCCGACAGGCTCGATCGCAATCTATCCAGATGAGAACACGTTCTCTTCCGACTAGACCACGCTGGAGTCGCTGTATGTCTCAAATTTGGTTCCTTTATTTATAGTTAGTATTTTTGTTGTATTAATTGATTTGTTTAAAATTTTTAATGACTTCGGTAGAGTGATTTAGGGAGTTGGGGGGGGGGGGGGTTGCGTGTGTAGTGGATTGTACGAGATCGTGGTTGGCTAGTATTTATCTAGTTGTGTTCACCTAGTTGTAGTTGCGAGGGTTGAGCTCTGCTCTTTCGGCCCGCCTCTCAACTGTCAATCAATCAATTATTAATAACTAATAAAAAAAAATTCCACACTCACACTGACACACACACTCCCAGGAAGCAGCCCGTAACAGCTGTCTAACGCCCAGATACATATTTACTGCTAGGTAACAGAGGACTTCAGAATGATAGAAACTCTGCTGATTTCCGTTTGTACCATCACCGGGGGATCGAATGAGCTAGGATTACGAGTCGAGAGCGACGTCCACTCAGCAATAAAGCCGCCTAGTTTGTGCATTGGTGCAGGAGATAATTTGAGAGAGGTTAAGGGAAAGGAATGATGTTTGGTGGCCTTGAAAGCTTTGGAGGGGAGGGGGGGTTGCCAGTTACGAATTAAAATAGTTAATTATTTAAGATAGGATATATATGCAAAAGACGTTGCGAGATATAGTAAGAAAAGTGTTTCTGACTGAGGTTAGGTACTGTGTGATTGACTTGTAAGTTAGGAAAAAAAATACTTATTAGAAACTTCGATAATCTTTAGAAATGTTTCTTTGCAAATAGTTGCAAATTATTGTGTAAAAAGCCTATGGTTACCGTACCTTAAACAAACACACGTGAGCACAATTAGTCCACGGGATTCAGAGAGAGTGAGAGTGAACAGCGAAATAGTAATAAAAAATGTGACAATGAGGGGAAACTAAGTTATTCAAACGTTACCTATATAAATTACAGTAACACTAACCGAGCATCCACATACATATTCCAATCAATTTATGTTAACCATTTTAGAGTTGGTTAGGTTCGGTTATATATCTACTTTAGTTTTAACTCAAATGAAAAGAACTTAACTCATACATAATGAAATGGATAGTTTTATCATTTCATAAGAAAAATATTCGAAAAATCTATAAATTCATGAAAACTTGGCTTATTAGGCAAATCGTGCCTTGCATACTAGGCCAAGAAGTGCGTTCTGGCTACTAGGTACGATATATATATATATATATATATATATATATATATATATATATATATATATATATATATGTCGTACCTAGTAGCCAGAACTCACTTCTCAGCCTACTATTCAAGGCCCGATTTGCCTAATAAGCCAAGTTTTCCTGAATTAATATATTTACTATAATTTTTTTCTTATGAAATGATAAAGCTACCCTTTTCACTATGTATGAGGTCAATTTTTTTTTATTGGAGTTAAAATTAACGTAGATATATGACCGAACCTAACCAACCCTACCTAACCTAACCTAACCTATATATATAGGTAAGGTTAGGTTAGGTAGCCAAAAAAAGCTAGGTTAGGTTAGGTTAGGTAGATTAGGTAGACGAAAAAACATTAATTCATGAAAACTTGGCTTATTAGGCAAATCGGGCCTTGCATAGTAGGCTGAGAAGTGAGTTCTGGCTACTAGGTACGACATATATATATATATATATATATATATATATGTCGTACCTAATAGCCAGAACGCACTTCTCAGCCTACTATTCAAGGCCCGATTTGCCTAATAAGCCAAGTTTTCATGAATTAATGTTTTTTCGTCTACCTAACCGACCTAACCTAACCTAACCTAGCTTTTTTAGGCTACCTAACCTAACCTTACCTATAAATATAGGTTAGGTTAGGTTAGGTAGGGTTGGTTAGGTTCGGTCATATATCTACGTTAATTTTAACTCCAATAAAAAAAATTGACCTCATACATAGAGAAAAGGGTTGCTTTATCATTTCATAAGAAAAAAATTATAGTAAATATATTAATTCAGGAAAACTTGGCTTATTAGGCAAATCGGGCCTTGAATAGTAGGCTGAGAAGTGAGTTCTGGCTACTAGGTACGACATATATATATATATATATATGTCGTACCTAGTAGCCAGAACTCACTTTTTGGCCTACTATTCAAGGCCCGATTTGCCTAATAAGCCAAGTTTTCATGAATTAATTGTTTTTCGACTACCTAACCTACCTAACCTAACCTAACCTAACTTTTTCGGCTACCTAACCAAACCTAACCTATAAAGATAGGTTAGGTTAGGTTAGGTAGGGTTGGTTAGGTTCGGTCATATATCTACGTTAATTTTAACTCCAATAAAAAAAAATTGACCTCATACATAATGAAAAGGGTAGCTTTATCATTTCATAAGAAAAAAAATTAGAAAAATATATTAATTCAGGAAAACTTGGCTTATTAGGCAAATCGGGCCTTGAATAGTAGGCCAAAAAGTGAGTTCTGGCTACTAGGTACGACATATATATATATATATATATATATATATATATATATATATATATATATATATATGTTGTACCTAGTTGCCAGAACGTCGTACTCGGCCTACTATGCAAGGCTCGATTTGCCTAATAAGCCAAGTTGTCCTGAAATAATATATTTTCTCTAATTTTTTTCTTATGAAATGATAAAGCTACCCATTTCTTAATGTATGACGTCAATTTTTTTATTTGGAGTTAAAATTTTGTAGATTTCTACCTAACCTAAACCGAACCTAAACAACCCTGCCTAACCTAACCTAACCTATCTTTATAGGTTAGGTTAGGTTAGGTAGCCGAGAAAGTTTTCTTAGGTTAGGTTAGGTATTTTAGGTAGCCGAAAAAGAATTAATTCATGAAAACTTGGCTTTTTAGGCAAATCGGGTCTTGCATAGTAGGCTGAGAAGTGCATTCTGGCTACTAGGTACGACATATATATAAACATATATATATATATTTATTTCTTAAAAATATGTTATATATATATGTATATTTAAATATTGACCTGTGGGTAAAGGAGGCCATCTGTGTCCCCTCAGATGGTCTCTCTTATCAGAGTTTGTGTCTATGGATGTGTGTCTGTGTGTGTGTTTATCCCTGTGAGTGTCCGCGTGAGTGTGAGTGTGAGTGCCCCTGTGATTGTCCGGGTGCGAGTGTGTCCGGTTATACCTGTGGGTCCACGAGGCTATCTGTGTCCCCTCAGATGGTCTCCCTTATCACAGTCTATGGGTGTCTGTAAGTGTGAGTGCCCTTATGAGTGTTCGGGTGGGGGTGGGGGTGTGAGTGTCCTGGTTTGTGTGAGGTTTGGTTCCAGGAAACATCCTTTCCCCCCTCCTTCCCATATCTCCACCCTTATTTCCACCGTGGGTTCGAATCCCAGGTGATTAGACCTGCCCTAGGTCCATGGATCCAAGGTGTCCATCCGTGGGCCCAACGGATTTCACCCCTTCCCCACTCTCCAAGGGCCAGGTCAATTCCAGCTATCCAGGGAACCTGTCGAAAAAGAGGCAGCTACAGGAGGGGACACACAAATATTTGTGCCCTGCAGTTACACACCCGTTCCGACAGGCTCGATCGCAATCTATCCAGATGAGAACACGTTCTCTTCCGACTAGACCACGCTGGAGTCGCTGTATGTCTCAAATTTGGTTCCTTTATTTATAGTTAGTATTTTGTTGTATTAATTGATTTGTTTAAAATTTTTAATGACTTCGTAGAGTGATTTAGGGAGTTGGGGGGGGGGGTTGCGTGTGTAGTGGATTGTACGAGATCGTGGTTGGCTAGTATTTATCTAGTTGTGTTCACCTAGTTGTAGTTGCGAGGGTTGAGCTCTGCTCTTTCGGCCCGCCTCTCAACTGTCAATCAATCAATTATTAATAACTAATAAAAAAAATTCCACACTCACACTGACACACACACTCCCAGGAAGCAGCCCGTAACAGCTGTCTAACGCCCAGATACATATTTACTGCTAGGTAACAGAGGACTTCAGAATGATAGAAACTCTGCTGATTTCCGTTTGTACCATCACCGGGGGATCGAATGAGCTAGGATTACGAGTCGAGAGCGACGTCCACTCAGCAATAAAGCCGCCTAGTTTGTGCATTGGTGCAGGAGATAATTTGAGAGAGGTTAAGGGAAAGGAATGATGTTTAGTGGCCTTGAAAGCTTTGGAGGGGAGGAGGGTTGCCAGTTACGAATTAAAATAGTTAATTATTTAAGATAGGATATATATGCAAAAGACGTTGCGAGATATAGTAAGAAAAGTGTTTCTGACTGAGGTTAGGTACTGTGTGATTGACTTGTAAGTTAGGAAAAAAAATACTTATTAGAAACTTCGATAATCTTTAGAAATGTTTCTTTGCAAATAGTTGCAAATTATTGTGTAAAAAGCCTATGGTTACCGTACCTTAAACAAACACACGTGAGCACAATTAGTCCACGGGATTCAGAGAGAGTGAGAGTGAACAGCGAAATAGTAAAAAAAAATGTGACAATGAGGGGAAACTAAGTTATTCAAACGTTACCTATATAAATTACAGTAACACTAACCGAGCATCCACATACATATTCCAATCAATTTATGTTAACCATTTTAGAGTTGGTTAGGTTCGGTTATATATCTACGTTAGTTTTAACTCAAATGAAAAGAACATAACTCATACATAATGAAATGGATAGTTTTATCATTTCATAAGAAAAATATTCGAAAAATCTATAAATTCATGAAAACTTGGCTTATTAGGCAAATCGTGCCTTGCATACTAGGCCAAGAAGTGCGTTGTGGCTACTAGGTACGATATATATATATATATGTCGTACCTAATAGCCAGAACGCACTTCTCAGCCTACTATTCAAGGCCCGATTTGCCTAATAAGCCAAGTTTTCATGAATTAATGTTTTTTCGTCTACCTAACCTACCTAACCTAACCTAACCTAGCTTTTTTGGCTACCTAACCTAACCTTACCTATAAATATAGGTTAGGTTAGGTTAGGTAGGGTTGGTTAGGTTCGGTCATATATCTACGTTAATTTTAACTCCAATAAAAAAAATTGACCTCATACATAGAGAAAAGGGTTGCTTTATCATTTCATAAGAAAAAAATTATAGTAAATATATTAATTCAGGAAAACTTGGCTTATTAGGCAAATCGGGCCTTGAATAGTAGGCTGAGAAGTGAGTTCTGGCTACTAGGTACGACATATATATATATATATATATATATATATATATATATATATTATATATATATATATATGTCGTACCTAGTAGCCAGAACGCACTTCTCAGCCTACTATGCAAGGCCCGATTTGCATAATAAGCCAAGTTTTCATGAATTAATGTTTTTTCGACTACCTAACCTACCTAACCTAACCTAACTTACCTTTTTCGGCTACCTAACCGAACCCAACCTATAAAGATAGGTTAGGTTAGGTTAGGTAGGGTTGGTTAGGTTCGGTCATATATCTACGTTAATTTTAACTCCAATAAAAAAAATTGACCTCATACATAATGAAATGGGTAGCTTTATCATTTCATAAGAAAAAAATTGGAGAAAATATATGAATTCAGGAAAACTTGACTTATTAGGCAAATCGGGCCTTGCATAGTAGGCAGAGAAGTGCGTTCTGGCTATTAGGTACGACATATATATATATATATATATATATATATATGTTGTACCTAGTTGCCAGAACGTCGTACTCGGCCTACTATGCAAGGCTCGATTTGCTAATAAGCCAAGTTGTCCTGAAATAATATATTTTCTCTAATTTTTTTCTTATGAAATGATAAAGCTACCCATTTCTTAATGTATGACGTCAATTTTTTTATTTGGAGTTAAAATTTTGTAGATTTCTACCTAACCTAAACCGAACCTAAACAACCCTGCCTAACCTAACCTAACCTATCTTTATAGGTTAGGTTAGGTTAGGTAGCCGAGAAAGTTTTCTTAGGTTAGGTTAGGTATTTTAGGTAGCCGAAAAAGAATTAATTCATGAAAACTTGGCTTTTTAGGCAAATCGGGTCTTGCATAGTAGGCTGAGAAGTGCATTCTGGCTACTAGGTACGACATATATATAAACATATATATATATATATTTATTTCTTAAAAATATGTTATATATATATGTATATTTAAATATTGACCTGTGGGTAAAGGAGGCCATCTGTGTCCCCTCAGATGGTCTCTCTTATCAGAGTTTGTGTCTATGGATGTGTGTCTGTGTGTGTGTTTATCCCTGTGAGTGTCCGCGTGAGTGTGAGTGTGAGTGCCCCTGTGATTGTCCGGGTGCGAGTGTGTCCGGTTATACCTGTGGGTCCACGAGGCTATCTGTGTCCCCTCAGATGGTCTCCCTTATCACAGTCTATGGGTGTCTGTAAGTGTGAGTGCCCTTATGAGTGTTCGGGTGGGGGTGGGGGTGTGAGTGTCCTGGTTTGTGTGAGGTTTGGTTCCAGGAAACATCCTTTCCCCCCCTCCTTCCCATATCTCCACCCTTATTTCCACCGTGGGTTCGAATCCCAGGTGATTAGACCTGCCCTAGGTCCATGGATCCAAGGTGTCCATCCGTGGGCCCAACGGATTTCACCCCTTCCCCACTCTCCAAGGGCCAGGTCAATTCCAGCTATCCAGGGAACCTGTCGAAAAAGAGGCAGCTACAGGAGGGGACACACAAATATTTGTGCCCTGCAGTTACACACCCGTTCCGACAGGCTCGATCGCAATCTATCCAGATGAGAACACGTTCTCTTCCGACTAGACCACGCTGGAGTCGCTGTATGTCTCAAATTTGGTTCCTTTATTTATAGTTAGTATTTTTGTTGTATTAATTGATTTGTTTAAAATTTTTAATGACTTCGGTAGAGTGATTTAGGGAGTTGGGGGGGGGGGGTTGCGTGTGTAGTGGATTGTACGAGATCGTGGTTGGCTAGTATTTATCTAGTTGTGTTCACCTAGTTGTAGTTGCGAGGGTTGAGCTCTGCTCTTTCGGCCCGCCTCTCAACTGTCAATCAATCAATTATTAATAACTAATAAAAAAAATTCCACACTCACACTGACACACACACTCCCAGGAAGCAGCCCGTAACAGCTGTCTAACGCCCAGATACATATTTACTGCTAGGTAACAGAGGACTTCAGAATGATAGAAACTCTGCTGATTTCCGTTTGTACCATCACCGGGGGATCGAATGAGCTAGGATTACGAGTCGAGAGCGACGTCCACTCAGCAATAAAGCCGCCTAGTTTGTGCATTGGTGCAGGAGATAATTTGAGAGAGGTTAAGGGAAAGGAATGATGTTGGTGGCCTTGAAAGCTTTGGAGGGGAGGGGGGTTGCCAGTTACGAATTAAAATAGTTAATTATTTAAGATAGGATATATATGCAAAAGACGTTGCGAGATATAGTAAGAAAAGTGTTTCTGACTGAGGTTAGGTACTGTGTGATTGACTTGTAAGTTAGGAAAAAAAATACTTATTAGAAACTTCGATAATCTTTAGAAATGTTTCTTTGCAAATAGTTGCAAATTATTGTGTAAAAAGCCTATGGTTACCGTACCTTAAACAAACACACGTGAGCACAATTAGTCCACGGGATTCAGAGAGAGTGAGAGTGAACAGCGAAATAGTAATAAAAAATGTGACAATGAGGGGAAACTAAGTTATTCAAACGTTACCTATATAAATTACAGTAACACTAACCGAGCATCCACATACATATTCCAATCAATTTATGTTAACCATTTTAGAGTTGGTTAGGTTCGGTTATATATCTACTTTAGTTTTAACTCAAATGAAAAGAACTTAACTCATACATAATGAAATGGATAGTTTTATCATTTCATAAGAAAAATATTCGAAAAATCTATAAATTCATGAAAACTTGGCTTATTAGGCAAATCGTGCCTTGCATACTAGGCCAAGAAGTGCGTTCTGGCTACTAGGTACGATATATATATATATATAATATATATATATATATATATATATATATATATATATATATATATATATATATATATATATATATATATATATATATATATATATATATATATATATATATATATGTTGTACCTAGTTGCCAGAACGTCGTACTCGGCCTACTATGCAAGGCTCGATTTGCCTAATAAGCCAAGTTGTCCTGAAATAATATATTTTCTCTAATTTTTTTCTTATGAAATGATAAAGCTACCCATTTCTTAATGTATGACGTCAATTTTTTTATTTGGAGTTAAAATTTTGTAGATTTCTACCTAACCTAAACCGAACCTAAACAACCCTGCCTAACCTAACCTAACCTATCTTTATAGGTTAGGTTAGGTTAGGTAGCCGAGAAAGTTTTCTTAGGTTAGGTTAGGTATTTTAGGTAGCCGAAAAAGAATTAATTCATGAAAACTTGGCTTTTTAGGCAAATCGGGTCTTGCATAGTAGGCTGAGAAGTGCATTCTGGCTACTAGGTACGACATATATATAAACATATATATATATATATTTATTTCTTAAAAATATGTTATATATATATGTATATTTAAATATTGACCTGTGGGTAAAGGAGGCCATCTGTGTCCCCTCAGATGGTCTCTCTTATCAGAGTTTGTGTCTATGGATGTGTGTCTGTGTGTGTGTTTATCCCTGTGAGTGTCCGCGTGAGTGTGAGTGTGAGTGCCCCTGTGATTGTCCGGGTGCGAGTGTGTCCGGTTATACCTGTGGGTCCACGAGGCTATCTGTGTCCCCTCAGATGGTCTCCCTTATCACAGTCTATGGGTGTCTGTAAGTGTGAGTGCCCTTATGAGTGTTCGGGTGGGGGTGGGGGTGTGAGTGTCCTGGTTTGTGTGAGGTTTGGTTCCAGGAAACATCCTTTCCCCCCCTCCTTCCCATATCTCCACCCTTATTTCCACCGTGGGTTCGAATCCCAGGTGATTAGACCTGCCCTAGGTCCATGGATCCAAGGTGTCCATCCGTGGGCCCAACGGATTTCACCCCTTCCCCACTCTCCAAGGGCCAGGTCAATTCCAGCTATCCAGGGAACCTGTCGAAAAAGAGGCAGCTACAGGAGGGGACACACAAATATTTGTGCCCTGCAGTTACACACCCGTTCCGACAGGCTCGATCGCAATCTATCCAGATGAGAACACGTTCTCTTCCGACTAGACCACGCTGGAGTCGCTGTATGTCTCAAATTTGGTTCCTTTATTTATAGTTAGTATTTTTGTTGTATTAATTGATTTGTTTAAAATTTTTAATGACTTCGGTAGAGTGATTTAGGGAGTTGGGGGGGGGGTTGCGTGTGTAGTGGATTGTACGAGATCGTGGTTGGCTAGTATTTATCTAGTTGTGTTCACCTAGTTGTAGTTGCGAGGGTTGAGCTCTGCTCTTTCGGCCCGCCTCTCAACTGTCAATCAATCAATTATTAATAACTAATAAAAAAAAATTCCACACTCACACTGACACACACACTCCCAGGAAGCAGCCCGTAACAGCTGTCTAACGCCCAGATACATATTTACTGCTAGGTAACAGAGGACTTCAGAATGATAGAAACTCTGCTGATTTCCGTTTGTACCATCACCGGGGGATCGAATGAGCTAGGATTACGAGTCGAGAGCGACGTCCACTCAGCAATAAAGCCGCCTAGTTTGTGCATTGGTGCAGGAGATAATTTGAGAGAGGTTAAGGGAAAGGAATGATGTTTGGTGGCCTTGAAAGCTTTGGAGGGGAGGGGGGGTTGCCAGTTACGAATTAAAATAGTTAATTATTTAAGATAGGATATATATGCAAAAGACGTTGCGAGATATAGTAAGAAAAGTGTTTCTGACTGAGGTTAGGTACTGTGTGATTGACTTGTAAGTTAGGAAAAAAAATACTTATTAGAAACTTCGATAATCTTTAGAAATGTTTCTTTGCAAATAGTTGCAAATTATTGTGTAAAAAGCCTATGGTTACCGTACCTTAAACAAACACACGTGAGCACAATTAGTCCACGGGATTCAGAGAGAGTGAGAGTGAACAGCGAAATAGTAATAAAAATGTGACAATGAGGGGAAACTAAGTTATTCAAACGTTACCTATATAAATTACAGTAACACTAACCGAGCATCCACATACATATTCCAATCAATTTATGTTAACCATTTTAGAGTTGGTTAGGTTCGGTTATATATCTACGTTAGTTTAACTCAAATGAAAAGAACATAACTCATACATAATGAAATGGATAGTTTTATCATTTCATAAGAAAAATATTCGAAAAATCTATAAATTCATGAAAACTTGGCTTATTAGGCAAATCGTGCCTTGCATACTAGGCCAAGAAGTGCGTTCTGGCTACTAGGTACGATATATATATATATATATATATATATATATATATATATATATATATATATATATATATATTATATATATATATATATATATATATATATGTTGTACCTAGTTGCCAGAACGTCGTACTCGGCCTACTATGCAAGGCTCGATTTGCCTAATAAGCCAAGTTGTCCTGAAATAATATATTTTCTCTAATTTTTTCTTATGAAATGATAAAGCTACCCATTTCTTAATGTATGACGTCAATTTTTTTATTTGGAGTTAAAATTTTGTAGATTTCTACCTAACCTAAACCGAACCTAAACAACCCTGCCTAACCTAACCTAACCTATCTTTATAGGTTAGGTTAGGTTAGGTAGCCGAGAAAGTTTTCTTAGGTTAGGTTAGGTATTTTAGGTAGCCGAAAAAGAATTAATTCATGAAAACTTGGCTTTTTAGGCAAATCGGGTCTTGCATAGTAGGCTGAGAAGTGCATTCTGGCTACTAGGTACGACATATATATAAACATATATATATATATATTTATTTCTTAAAAATATGTTATATATATATGTATATTTAAATATTGACCTGTGGGTAAAGGAGGCCATCTGTGTCCCCTCAGATGGTCTCTCTTATCAGAGTTTGTGTCTATGGATGTGTGTCTGTGTGTGTGTTTATCCCTGTGAGTGTCCGCGTGAGTGTGAGTGTGAGTGCCCCTGTGATTGTCCGGGTGCGAGTGTGTCCGGTTATACCTGTGGGTCCACGAGGCTATCTGTGTCCCCTCAGATGGTCTCCCTTATCACAGTCTATGGGTGTCTGTAAGTGTGAGTGCCCTTATGAGTGTTCGGGTGGGGGTGGGGGTGTGAGTGTCCTGGTTTGTGTGAGGTTTGGTTCCAGGAAACATCCTTTCCCCCCTCCTTCCCATATCTCCACCCTTATTTCCACCGTGGGTTCGAATCCCAGGTGATTAGACCTGCCCTAGGTCCATGGATCCAAGGTGTCCATCCGTGGGCCCAACGGATTTCACCCCTTCCCCACTCTCCAAGGGCCAGGTCAATTCCAGCTATCCAGGGAACCTGTCGAAAAAGAGGCAGCTACAGGAGGGGACACACAAATATTTGTGCCCTGCAGTTACACACCCGTTCCGACAGGCTCGATCGCAATCTATCCAGATGAGAACACGTTCTCTTCCGACTAGACCACGCTGGAGTCGCTGTATGTCTCAAATTTGGTTCCTTTATTTATAGTTAGTATTTTTGTTGTATTAATTGATTTGTTTAAAATTTTTAATGACTTCGGTAGAGTGATTTAGGGAGTTGGGGGGGGGGGTTGCGTGTGTAGTGGATTGTACGAGATCGTGGTTGGCTAGTATTTATCTAGTTGTGTTCACCTAGTTGTAGTTGCGAGGGTTGAGCTCTGCTCTTTCGGCCCGCCTCTCAACTGTCAATCAATCAATTATTAATAACTAATAAAAAAAAATTCCACACTCACACTGACACACACACTCCCAGGAAGCAGCCCGTAACAGCTGTCTAACGCCCAGATACATATTTACTGCTAGGTAACAGAGGACTTCAGAATGATAGAAACTCTGCTGATTTCCGTTTGTACCATCACCGGGGGATCGAATGAGCTAGGATTACGAGTCGAGAGCGACGTCCACTCAGCAATAAAGCCGCCTAGTTTGTGCATTGGTGCAGGAGATAATTTGAGAGAGGTTAAGGGAAAGGAATGATGTTTAGTGGCCTTGAAAGCTTTGGAGGGGAGGAGGGTTGCCAGTTACGAATTAAAATAGTTAATTATTTAAGATAGGATATATATGCAAAAGACGTTGCGAGATATAGTAAGAAAAGTGTTTCTGACTGAGGTTAGGTACTGTGTGATTGACTTGTAAGTTAGGAAAAAAATACTTATTAGAAACTTCGATAATCTTTAGAAATGTTTCTTTGCAAATAGTTGCAAATTATTGTGTAAAAAGCCTATGGTTACCGTACCTTAAACAAACACACGTGAGCACAATTAGTCCACGGGATTCAGAGAGAGTGAGAGTGAACAGCGAAATAGTAAAAAAAAATGTGACAATGAGGGGAAACTAAGTTATTCAAACGTTACCTATATAAATTACAGTAACA